>NC_134691.1:204684356-204891856 GCF_050947455.1 Rhinoderma darwinii
ACATACATACATACATATATACGCACATACATACATATGCACATACATACATACATACGCACATACATACATATATACGCACATACATACATACATACATACATATATACGCACATACATACATATATACGCACATACATACATATACACGCATACATACATATACACGCATACATACATATATATATACACGCGCATACATACATATGCACATACATACATACATATATACGCACATACATATATATATACACACACGCACATACATATATATATATACACACACACACGCACATACATATATATATACACACACGCACATACATATATATATACAAGCACATACATACATACATACGCACATACATACATATATACGCACATACATACATATATAGATACGCACATACATACACATATATATATATACATACATACACATATATATATACGCACATACATATATATACACGCACATACATATATACACGCACATACATATATACACGCACATACATACACATATATATATATACGCACATACATACATATATATACGCACATACATATATATACGCACATACATACATATATATACGCACATACATACATATATATATGCACATACATACATACATATATATATGTAAACTGTAGCATGGGAGATGGGTGGTCTCGTAGGGTGTCTTGCATTGAAATCTGCTGCAATGACCCGGGTACTGCGTTCACCAGACATCAACACAATTTCTATCCGCTCCTCACGTGTTAACCTCTGCGACATGTCAATGGCTGTAAACAAAGAGAAGCTTGTAAATAACTCCTGAAAGAATAAAGTATCGTTAAAACCAAGCACACCATTGTTTTTCTTGTGAAATTCTCGATAAGTTTGATGTGTCACATGACCCTTTTCCCATTGAAAAAAGTAAAGTTGGATACAGAATGGCCGACTTCAAAATGGCCCCCATGGTCAACACCCAGATTGAAAAGTTTCCCCCCTCCCATATACTAATGTGCCACAAACAGGAAGTTAATATCAACAACCATTCCCATTTTATTTAGGTGTATCCATATAAATGGCCCACCCTGTATATACGCACACATACATAAGTATAGTTGTATAATATATATATTTTATCATAGGACACTAAAACTGGCCTAAACAACTATTTATACCTTACTATTTCCGACTAGCTCTAACGATTACTAACTCTATCAGACTAAATACTCAATGACTAACTATGCCTGATTAGCCTTACTTGCACTACACCTAAACCACTAATGTAAACGAAGATTTCTTAGGAATATATATGTATATAAAAATATAGTACTAGTACTGACTAACATTTAATAACACTGGAATCTGACGCTGACAAGCTGGCAACCCAACGAGCTGGCAATTTGCAGCGGACAAATGAACAATGTGACGCTGATGGGCTAACAATGTGACGCTGATGGGCTGACAATATGACGCTGATGGGCTGACAATGTGACGCTGATAGACTCACAAACTGACGGACGCTGACATACTATGTTTATACTAAGCATGACTACCTATATGTACAGTGTCTTTGCGAAAGTATTCACCCACTTGGCGTTTTTCCCATTTTGTTGCATTACTCAACATGCCTACCACTTTAAAAAGGTGCAAAATATTTTATACTATGACAAATAATTAAGAGAAAAAAACAAAAGAAAAAAACGAAAAATATATTCATAAGCATTCACCTTTTGCGGCAATTATAGATGAAAAAGTCTCTTGGGGTACGTCTCTATTAGGTTAGCACATCCAGAAATTGGGAATTTTCCCATTCTTCCAGGCAAAACTCTTTTAAGTGAGATGTGCTGAGTTGGTGTACAGCAGTGTTCAAGTCAAGCTACAGATTCTCAATTGGATTGAGGGCTGGACTTTGACTAAGACATTCCAAGACATTAAAATGTTTTCCATTAAACCACCAGTGTCGCTTTGGCAGTATGTTTGGTGTTATTGTCCTGCCTGAAGATGAACCTCCGTCCCAGTCTCAAATCTCTGGCAGACAAACAGGTTTTCCACAAGAATTGCCCTGTATTTACTGCCATTCATCTTTCCTTCAATCTTCACCAGTTTTCCAGTCCCTGCTGATGAAAAGAATCCCCATAGCATGATGCTGCCACCACCATGCTAAACGGAGTATGGCGTTCTTGGGGTTATGGGAAGTGTTGGATTTGCACCACACATATAGTTTCCCATGATGGCCAAAAAGTTCAACATCAGTCTCATCTGACCAGAGAACCTTCTTCCATGTGTTTGGGAAGTCTGCCCCAATTCAAAATGTTTTTTCTTTAAGCCATTGTTTCCCAAACTGTGGATCGTGACCCCCTGGGGGGTCGTGTGAAGACCTCCCAGATGTCCCGGTTTGAACTGTATCTGAGTCCTTAGGACGCAGATACAGTTGAATTCAATGCTGGAGCAAGGAGCTGACGGCTACTTGCTCCAGCATTCACTATACCGTGAGCGTCTCGGCGCAGACAAGCGCGATGTAGTGGCGTCATCACGCCTGTCTGCACTGAGCCACACACTGCACAGACAGGAAAAGCAGAAGGATCTCCCTCACGAGTCGTGTGAAAGAGCATAGGGGAGTATGAATTTTATTAGGCACTATTAGGGCTGTGTGGAGGCAGCTATACAGGCAATATACTGTGCGGGGGCAACTATGAGGCTTTATACTGTGTGGGGGCAACTATAGAGGCATTATACTGTGTGGGGCAGCTTTGGGGGCATTATACTGTGTGGGGGCAACTATAGGTGTATTATACTGTGTGGGGCAGCTTTCGGGGCATTATACTGTGTAGGGAGGCACTATGGGGGCAGCTGTAGGGACATTATCCTGTGTCGGGGCAGCTATAAGGGCATTATACAGTGGGGGGCCACTAAGGGGTTATTATACTGTTGGGGGGCCCCCCCACTGTGCTAAGCTCCTAGCTATGCCTCTGATGGCCACTGATGGATGGGTCGGGTCATATGATCCACCATCAGAAGCCATAGTAGGGTCTCAGCGACACCCAGTAGCAGGATACCTTGAGCCCGCCCCATCCCTCGCCCGTACAATTGTTGTTGTTTTCGATGTTGCAGCGACTTATTTTTCGAATGGAGATAAGTACTGGCATCTAACTACGAATGATGTTGACATACGTCAGACGAAATGGGGCTAAGTACGGTAGTGGAGGGGACCCAAACAAAAGTCTTGGCCAAAAGTGGGTCCCAGCCTCAGAAAATTTGGGAACCACTGCTTTAAGAAAATGGCTTTTCTCTGCACACGCTTCCATTAAGCCCCACTCTGTGGATTGTTCGGTTTGTACGGTTTATAGTGGTCCTATGGACAGACACTTCCCTCTCCACTGTGAATCTTTGAAGCTCCTTCATGGTCATCATTCGTGTCTTTGTTGAATCTCTGATTAATACCCTCCTTGCCCGGTCTGTGAGTTTTTGTGGGCGGCCTTCTCTGGTCAGGTTTGTAGTAATGCCATATTTTTATGCCAAGGTGAGGGAAGAGGTTAATGTTATGGGGTACATCTCTAGATTAAATGGCCAGGATTAGTGTACGTCAGAGGCCACCCTTTTGTGTATTTGTTTTCGGTAAAACACCTGTTAAGTACTTTTTTACAGTAATTTGTCCACCTCTGTTTTACTCTCGGCTAGTGTTATCTTCAAGGCCTTTGCCATTTTTCTCCTTAAGAGGTGTGCAACCAGGACTTGACATGACTTAACAAGGATCTGGCAGCAGCATACTATGTGCACACAGCAATAGAGTAACTTGCATTTTTTTTATGTACAACTTGTGAACAGGAAACCTGTGACAATCAACCAATCTGCTAGCATACCCATGCAATACATGCTTGCACCGTCAGGCTTATATGGCTTGATCTACACTGTTAAACCCTTACTCAACATAGGTCATCAATATATGATTGGTGGGGGTCCCACACCCAGACCACAAACTAATCAACAGTTAAGGCTGTCTCCGGGTACTGGTTGTTATGCAGTGTTCGGTGCAGGAAGCATATGACTCCGTACACTGCATAGCGGCCGTGCTGCAGAACTGCAACTCTGCTACTATTCACTTGAATAGGAGCAGAGATGCAGTACTGCAGGACGGATGCTATACTGTGACGGGAGCCATCTGCTTCCAGCATAAACATCGAGTGCCCGGAGGCAGCCGATGCAGCTGTTCGGTCTAGGGGTCCGGGTGTCGGACCCCCACCGATCATCTTGTGGATAGGTCATCCATATGAAAACCGTCCCATGCCTGGACAACCCCTTTAAAGACCAGCTAAATTTTTCTGTCTTTGCTGCTCTGCATTTCAGCAGCCATAACTTTCTTATTTTTTCATTGACATAGCTATATGAGGCCTTGTTTTATGCTGGAGAATTATTTTTTTTTCTGCGTGGTTTGTTGGTAGAAAAAAACTGACTGTGTAGTTATATAATTCATTTTTGCGGCGTAAGTATAGGAAAAACTATTTTCGGCATGGTTTTATCACGTTCACGTTTCGCACTAAATAACCTGTTATTAATTCTTCAGGTTATTACGTTTTGTAGATACCTAATATGAGTAGCTATTTTGTTTTTATGTAACGTATGGCCATTTTTTTTTTTCATCCCATGTATTTACAACTTTATGTTTTACTTAAAATGTATTAGCATACTCCTGTATTCTAACACTTTAAACTGTATCATTATGACACAGGCTTCTGTAGGGCAGCACATAGTGTGCCCTAACAGCAGACTTACTGAGCAAACAGCCCTGGGATGCCTTCTAGGACCCCAGGGGCTGACCGCAGAGGGTTTCCCCAGTCTCCGATCCGAAAATCCGGTGACGCGATCAAAGATGGGAGTCCACTTTTATAATGTCACAGTCCTAGACCACGGCGATCAAAGCGTTAAACAGCTGGGGTCTGAATTTTTTACAGCTCAACATCCCATTTATTTCACCTCCTGATATGTGCCTTCCTATAACCACTACCAATTTATTGCCATCAAGAATGTGATTTTAAACCTTGTCATTACAATTCCCCTACGGTTGTCTAAATGTATGTACAGCTCTTTTTATTGTCACATTATGTTTTAACCTCTGACCCCCAAGGATGCTTTTTGGCGGGTTTTCTAAGTTATTTAAACCCTGCTGGGTTTCTCCAGCAACTTGTAAGTTTCTTTGCCTGATAAAGTGGTCGGTTCGACCTCGTAACGCGTAGCTTATTCTGATTAAAACACAAAGTATTTTATCTCCTGCCTCCTATGGACTGATTGCTATATACACTCTGCATGTAACGTCTATGCAAAGAGACAGCGCTGGGGAAGTATTCCTATTTTCCTACCTCCTTCTACACTCATCATAACACGGTGCCCGTGTGGCTCCCGGATGCAATCCTAGCTGCAGTCTCCTATCCTGTCAAGCACAAGAGAGTATTTGTGCCCCCAGCACAACACCTTTTGGTACGCATAATTCTTACCCCCCAGCCCCTATTGCCTTTCCGTTTTGATGATGCACTATGTGCGCCGGGCGTTCACTCTCCTTTTTCATTCCTTCGCCTTTTAGATGTGTTATTACCAAGACGCAGTTACGCACATTACAGATTTATATATTCTACTGTCGATCATAATCAATATAGTATTATAATAAATTATTAGATATTTGTAAGCTGTAAACGTTAAGTATTCTTTACATTATAAACAGAAATACCTGCATGACAATCTGATGGACAGCTTCTGAGCCAACGCTTTGCAAAGTGATGTTTTCCCAGTACCAGGTGGGCCTAATGGAGAAAACATGGCATGTGAAATAATAGTACAGTATACTTTTACATGTTCTCTCAAATTGGGCCAAATTTCTGAATCATGATTTTCTTCTTTTAAAGATACAATATTTGTCCGTTATGCAAAATCCAATAGTAACTCACCATGTAAAAGGACGACTCGGTTCCATGCAATCAAATTGCTATCAACATTTTTGTCAGAAAACAGTAGCGTTGTGGTAACATAATCTAAAAGCTAAAAAAAAAAATAATGTTCATTTATATACTTGAAGCAGCTGTTTAAGACTAAGGCAATTTAAAATTGTTTGTAAGTCATAAGTAGGAATTATATTACATTGCATGCAATGTAACGCAGAAATGTCCAAGATGTGAATATATTTTATTTTTTCGAGAAATAATAAAAGTCAAGTGTGAATTGTATGGAATTTTAGGTAACCGTGTAGCCCCCACTTTTTTTCCTTTATTCTTTTAATCTACTGAGCATACTTACATTTGACTTTATTTCATTGTCATATATCAGACTTTCCCACAGCCTATGAAAGTCAGCTGAAAAGACAAAGAAAAAAAAAACCCTAATAAAAACAGCAATTAAATAAAACATTTTGTACGTTAAGGTTATATTCACATGACAGTGGAAAAAAAACGGCCTGTTAAAAAAAAAAAATATATCAACGGTCAGCTTTCATGGCCGTAATGCATCCGTGTGTCTCCAACTTTTCATCCATATCCCAGTCATCTAACCGTTTTAACGGCCGCTGTCATCCGTTTTTTTTATGTGCGATAAAAGAAAACTGGATGAATTATTTTGTCCCAACACCCAGAAAACACCACAGTGCCCATGTAGATAGTGCCCTTAAATATTAGTGGCATTGACAGCTCCAAGTATTGGCCCAAGGCCTGGGCATCTGCCACATTCAATTGTATCTGTGTCCTCAGAACACAAATACAATTGAATATTATGGCAGAGCAGGAAGCTATCACCTCCCTGCTCTGCCATTCCCTAGGCTACATGTCACGTTAGGTGCAGCCTATAAGACACCTGGCCAGGATCCCTGCGCAAGCCACCGTGAAGACGTCACTGGATCACGCAAGGTTCCCATCTCGGCACCGCATTCTGCAGGGCTGAGGAAGCAGAGGAGCTCCGTTCATCGCGGGAACGGTACTGAGTATAAGGTTTTGTTAATTTATTTGTGGGGCACTATGTACAGGGGTGATGTGGCATTATCTCCAAAGGAGGCAATGTGTGGCACTATCCATGCTGGTTTTTACGTTACCAGTAGTGGTCTGCACATATCTACTAGCCCAGCCCTTTTTTTATTATCAGAGCTTGTAATATAAAGGGGAGGCTGGTGGATAAGTGCAGACCAATACTCGTAGCAAAGAAACCGGTGGGTAGCGGCAGCCCATGCCCATGTTGATAGTGCCCATATCAATCGTTCCACAGTGCCCACTGAATAGTGCCCACATAGTGCCACAGTGCCCGCATACATAGTGCCACATTCCCCACGTAGATAGTGCCACATTCCCCACGTAGATAGTGCCACATTCCCCACGTAGATAGTGCCACACAACCCCCCCCCCTGTAGAAATCTCCACACATCAGCTCCCCGTAGAAAGCTGCCATAAAAACCATCAGGCACCCTGCGATTGCGTCGCGGGGGTGCCAATGGGGTGACAGTCATACGTGGCATGGGAAACCCGTGTCGGGCTTATGTCACAGTGCCGCCTTTTCAGAAACTTTGGTGCGCCCTTAAGGATTGCTGAGAAAAGGCATATGGGCGGTCATTGAGGGGTCAAACTGTATGTTGAGAAAAATGAAAGCACATTCTCATGAAAGTGAGAGGCCGCTGAAATCAGCGTGTTTGCCACTACATTTGATGCCATCAGAGAGGGTAGTATAAAGTTGCTGACAGGTTCACTTTAAGGCTCATTTGCCTCAGTATATGTCCAGCAATTATCTTATGTTCATCTTTTTCTCATTGGTGGTTCAGTAGTCTGTACTTAATCATCATTCTTTCTTTGCTAGAATAGAAATCGTCTGTCTTTGCACTGACAACCTTATGAGCCTGGGATAGAGTTGTGTTTATACACAGCAGCCAATCTGTGGACACAGAGCTGCTGTGGTGAGAGAGAGAGAGAACAGCAGTCTAACATCCTCACTCTCCGTAGGCACTATAGATAAGGATATGTTCACATCTGCATCGTGACTTGTATTTATAACATAAGCCACGGTGCAGTGTCCGATTCAGCGTATGAAAGATACCAGTGGCTGCCAACGAACCCCACCGACTTACAGTGGGGTCCATCCAGTTGTACATCGTTTTGAGGGGGAAGAATAGCGCTGCATGCAGCAGCATTCCTCCCATTAAAATTTGACCTTACAGGCTATGTACACCTTCGTAAAGGAAATGTTTTGTTTTATTAAATCAATGTGTTGTGTTTCTAAGCAACTTTCAAATTGACAATTATTAAAACATTTTTTGCTTTTTATGATACAGCTTTTATGTACTCTGTATACATAGATGTTGTATTATCATCTCTTAGCCGGATCCTTCAGTTTAGCTAGAACTGAAAGCTTGGCTCAGAGTGGGTCCTGTTTGTTGGCACCTATGTGACAATATTAGTTGCTTACTGTGTGTCAAAGACGTGCAGGACCCACTCTTAGCCGAGCCGTCACTTCAGCTGAACGGACGCGATTGGCTGAGAGAACGATAAAGATTTTATGTATACAGGATACATAGAAACTATCTTAAAAAGTCAAAGAATTTTAAATAAAAAACAAATTGAAAGCTGCTTAAAAACACAAAACACATTGACTTATAAAACAATTTCTGTACATAGCCTTTAAAAGGTCAAGTTTCATCGAAGGATGCTGATGGACTGAACAGTGGACATATATGGGCAGTGATGTCAGGGGATTTCAAATATGGAGTCCCCCGCCAGAACATTGGAAGCACTCTTGCCAGGGACTCCGGGACTGGAGAAGCCCCTGATGTCACTGTTCATATATGGACAGTGACGTCAGGGGCGCCTCCAATCCCGGAGTCTCAGACCCGAGCGCTTCCGATGCTCTGGCCAAAAACTCTGTAGTTAAAAGCCCCTGTCGTCACTATCCACTTACCGCTCTAGTGGATTAGGCCATTACTCGGAAAGGGAGGCTCCCTTCTCTTTGAATGGTATGCCTCGACTCCAGCGGGCTATGGTGGCCTTGGATACCGCCAGACCCTGCCTAGGACCTTCTGGAATGACAAAAAAAGGCAAGATAGATCTGAAACGCGCGGACTACATCCAAATTATGGAGGGACCATTCCATAAGGTTGGGAGGGTAAAAGAAGGAAGAACAATGTCTTCTTTAATATGAAAGACTGAAACCACCTTGGTAAGAAAAGTTGGTACATGAATGGTGATGTACAGGAAAGTTTTGCACACCAAATAGAAAGGATTGCCGCCAAGAGGGATACCTTCCAAGAAAGGAGGTGAAGGGAAATATTGTCCAGTTGCTCAAAAAGCAATGATTCAAAGACCAAATTAAGGTCCAAGAAAGAAGTCTGCTGACTGTAGAGGGGCAAAGCATGGGCCACTAACTGCAGGTAGATACAAACAGTGGAATTGGCTGCCAACTGGCACAAGAAAAGAATGGAAAGAGCCAACACCTAACTTTTAAGGAAGCTTAGGCAAAGAACTAGATTATGGCCTGCTTCAATAAAGGAAAGCAGCCATGTAAAGGAAAAATGCAAAGAAGGAAACTGCCTCTACTTGAACACCCAAAAAAAAAAAAAAAAGGGCCTTCCATGTTTTGTCTGAGAGGAAGATGGTTTTTTAGCCTTAACCCCTTCCCACCGCAGCCACTTTTGGACTAAATGACAGAGCCCCATTTTTAAAATCTGACATGTCAATTTATGGGGTAATAACTTCTGAATGCTTTTGAGCAATTCTGAGATTGATTTCTCATGACATTATACTTTATGTCAAGGGTAATATTTGGTCAATAAATGCATTCCTTATTTGTGAAAAACACCAGATTTTTTTAAAAAAATGTGCAAAAAATAAATAAATAATAAAAAAAAAAGGTATTTTTCTAATTTTAAATGTATCTGCTTGTAAGACAATATCTCCCAAAACATGAGGCAGCACTCCGTGGATAGTGAAAAATATATGGATTAATTTATTCTCCACATGCAATGTTTCTGCCCTACTCAATGGGGCCTTTCTCAAGAAATACAATTAGTGAGTAGTGCACGTATACACAGATTATATTAATTCACGATAAATTAAATATTAAAACTGCATAATACATTAACGTGAATGCTTACAAAGCTTGTAAAACAGATAGTAATACCACACAAAACAGTTACTAATTAACATTTCCCATATGTCTACTTTAGATTGGCATCGGTTTTTGAACATTTTTATTTTTCTAGGACGTTACAAGGCTTATAATTTAGCAGCAATATCTCACATTTTCAAGAAAATTTCAAAAGCTTAATTTTTTTAGGGACATGTTCAGCTCTGATGTGACTTTGAGGGGCCTATATATTAGAAACCCCCAATAAATTCCCTCATTTTAAAAACTGTACCCCTCAAAGTATTCAAAACATCACTTAAAAAGTTTCTTAACCCTTCAGGCCAGGGTTCAGCAACCTGTGTAACTAGTTCCACAGCCAGCACGTGGGGCATGGTTTGCTGGCACACTTCCCTCTCCCTGTGTCCAGCACTGTTGTGTGGTTGCTGGCGCTGTACACAGGGAGAGAGAGCGGTCCTTCATTATGTGCTTGGCGGCACTGACCACCAGGAAAGAGAGCTGTGCACTGCTCTCTCTCCTGGTGTTTAGCATCGCCAAGCTCAAAATGAAGCGGTGCTCTCTCCCGGTGATCAGCGTGGCAAGGATAGTCACCGCTCTGTAAACGGAAAAGTAGGAAAAGTTAGGAGCTCTCTCTATATGCACCCCCAATATCTGGTGTTCAGTAGCCACGGACTCTCCTATGTGGTCCCTCCTCCTAGCTGGTGTTCAGTAGCCGCAGACTCCCCTGTGTGCAGTTCCCCCTTGCTTGTGTTCTGTAGCGGTGGACTCTTCTATGTGCACCCCTTCCCCAGCTGGTGTTCAGTACCACAGATGGATATATGACTTGCACGTTCGCATAGTCTAATGAATACTTCATCATTGATTTTTTTATTTATCGGCACGCCATAGAAAAAAGGTTCTCTAGCCTTGCTTTAGGCATTTCACAGGAATTAAAGCAAAGTGGAGGTGAAGTTTACATTTATTTTTTGCAGAACCGCCAGTTTAAGTCCTTGAAGTCCAAGACATATTTTCTTTTTTCATTTTCAAGCCATAACTTTATTTTTCCATCAATGGAGCGGTGTGAAGGCATGTTTTTTGCGTGAGGAGTTGTAGTTTATATTGACACACTTTGAAGCACCATATAATATACTAGGAAACGGAATTGAAACTGAAAGAAAATTCTATGTTGGGTGGATTTGAAAAAAACTGATTCCTTCATTTTCTTTTGGGTCTCATTTTTACATGTTTCACCGTGCGGTAAAAACAACATTAACTTTATTCTACTGGTTAATAGCATTACAGCGATACCAAATTTATATATATTTTTTAATGCTATACTACTTTTACAAAGAAAAAACTATTTCTTAGACAAAAACAATTGTGTTGTCACATTCTGAATGCCATAATTTATTTTATTTTTTCATCCATTCAGCGGTGTGAGTGCTTATTTTTTGCGGCATGAGCAGTGGCTTTTATTAGTAGAATTTTTTGGTACATACGACTTTTTCATCACTTATTACATTTTTGTTCAAGTTGACCCAAAAAACTGCGATTCCAGCGTTTTAGATATTTTGCTTTTTACGGCATTAATGCAAGTTAAATAATGCTATACTGTAATAGTTCAGACTTTTACGGACAAAGCGACACCAAATTTTTTATTTTTTTTACTTTATCAAAGATTTTTATTTTTAAAATATAACAATACAAACATTTCACGGTTTGTGCAAAAAAAAAAAGTATAAATTTGCACGCAGTGCAATACATTCTAGTGAAACATCATAGTGTAACAACAGTATTTATATATATATATATATATATATATATATATATATATACACACACACACACACACACACACATGTAGAAGAACAACAGTAGGAGGTAGCCTCCCACTTATCAGAATTGAATGATAAGAGAGATATCGCAATAACAGTATCATGTTCGCATTAAATCAGTGCAATAGTCAGGGAGACCGCCCCCCCCCAGTAAAGTGAGAAGTGACACCTATAAGAGCACTTTTTAAGTATATGGACATAGAACACATAACATCAGACAACAAAGGGAAAACACATACGTACAAAGCGCCTCAGGTAAGTACTATGATTCATTTAGAACCTGCCATCCAACCAGAGAGGTAGATCAGCACCTTCCCGGAATCTAGTCCATACCATCCAAGTTTGGACGAAGATCCCCGATTTGCCCCTATCAACGGACAGCAACTCCTCCATCCTCATGATCCCATTCACCTCCGTTACCCATTCCGCCAGGGACGGTGCAGTATGTGATTTCCAGTGACGAGAAATGTCGAAAGATCCCCCTTTTGAGGTGTGGGAGTGATCCAGGAACCATAGAAAGCAAGCCTATGGAAGCCGAGGTTGGAACCTCAGTATGGAAAAGCTTGTTGCCTAAATCAAAAATCTTCCCCCAAAAGGGACGTAGCATGGGACAATCCCACCAAATATGCAACATAGTTCCAGGAGCGCCCCCACACCTCCAACAATCAGCAGACACATCGGGGAATATCCTGTGTAACAAGGTCGGACAACGGTACCACCTGGTAAGTATTTTGTAATTCTTTTCCTGCGCAAAACAAGACATCGGTAACTTATGAGCTAACAGGAAAGCGGTACCCCACTCTTCCTCAGAGTGTCTAACCCCCATTTCCTCGTCCCATGCGGCAGTGAAGGATAATTGAGAGAAAGAAAATTTCGGCAGAAGGATCCCATGCAGGTGAGACAACACGTGAGAAGGAGCTGTGGGCAAGGACAAGTAGAGTTCCAAAGGAGTCTTAACCTATAGTAAGACCATACAATCACCTATGGAAGAAAGATAGGACCGCAATTGCAAATAGGACCACCAGGTTGACCTCCTCCCTGGGCAGGCAGCAGATACATCCGTCATTGGCAACATGGCACCGTCTGGAGTAAGGGTCTCCGATAAACATCCACCATTTCCTCTCTCCCAACAGAGGAATTTATCAACACCCTCCGCCGGAGGGAAAGAAGGATTATCAAATAGAGGGGTCAAGGGACCCGGGCGATGAACAAGGCCCGTAGTACCCAAAATCCGTTCCCAAACCATGAGAAACTGACGTGTGAGGAAAGGTAGAGGGAGAGATTGTGTCTGAAGGACTGACAGCCACGGCAGAGAGGATAATGCCAGAGGAGACATAGCCTTTTCAATGCGCACCCATTGCTTACCTGACTCCGAACGGAACCAATCCACTACTCTCATAATTATCGCTGCTTGATGGTATCGTTTAAAGTCTGGGAGACCCGCGCCCCCGTCTACTTTTGGCCGGCTAAGGACAGCATACCGGATACGAGGCTTAGCGGAGCCCCACACAAACTTAGTTATGGCCCTATGTAAAACCTGGAAAAAACTGGATGGTACTGCAATAGGGACGGTCTGGAAGATATATAGAAATTTGGGCAAGACATCCATTTTGACCGCATTGATACGTCCAAACCACGACATGCGGTTCCCGCCGTATTCCGCCAATTCCTTCATGGTACGCTGTAGGATGGGCGTATAATTCAGAGCATACAAATCTGACTGTTGCGTGGGGACATGTACCCCTAGATATTTTAAAGATTTGGGTTGCCACCTGAACGGAAAAACCTGAGCGAGATGGGCAGCCAGAGGTTGATCCAAAGAGATATTCAAGGCCTCCGATTTAGAGTAATTGACTTTAAAATTACTTAGATGGCCAAAGCGCTCAAACTCCTCCGTCAGAGATGGCAAAGATATCATGGGAGTTGTGATATATACCAGGAGGTCATCCGCGTATAACGCCAATTTATGATGCTGTGAGCCAATGCGTATACCGTTAACATTAGGGTTGTTCCGCAGCGCCACGGCCAGGTGTTCCATGACCAGAACATACAAAAGAGGCGAAAGTGGGCACCCCTGTCTCGTGCCATTAGCAATAGACAGAGGATCAGATAATAGTCCGTTGACACGAACTCGAGCTGTAGGCCTTTGGTACAAGGCCATTATCCTATCCACCGTAGTGGTGCCAAGGCCAACCTGTGTCAGGACACTGCGGAGGAACACCCAGTGCATTCTATCAAAAGCCTTTTCTGCATTTATCGAGAGTAAACACATCGGTATCTTATGGGATTGGCAGTATGACGTCAAAAGGAGGGTTTTGTTGGTGTTATCCCGCGCTTCCCGACCACATACAAACCCCACCTGATCATCCACGATCAAGTCAGGTAGTAACGGCGATAACCGAGAGGCAAGTAGCTTCGCGAAAAGCTTCACATCTACATTAATTAACGATATGGGCCTGAAGTTTGCGCACACCGTTGGGTCCTTGCCTGGTTTAGGTAGAAGAGTTATATGAGCCTCGAGGGATTGAGGCGCAAAGGGACAGGAGGAGGACACCGAGTTAAAAACTTTCGTCAGAAAAGGAGCCAATTGATCTTTAAATGCCTTATAAAATTTGTTATTAAACCCATCGGGCCCCGGGCTTTTGCCCATGGGCGACTCTCCAATAGCCCGCTCCACTTCGGTTTCCAAAAAATCCTCCTCAAGCTCCAAAGCCACCCCCTCCTCCAAGGTCGGCAACGCAGTATCCTGAACATAGCGGTCGATTTTATCCCGTAACGATTCTGCCTGCATATCATGAAATTGGCCTTTGATATTATATAGCGCCAAGTAATAGTGTTCAAAGCAGTCAGTAATACCAACCGGGTCATGAACCTCAACGCCCGAGGGAGATGAAACTTTAGGGATATATGACGCTTGTGTACGGGGATGCAGTATCCGCGCCAGAGACCTGCCGCATTTATCTGCATATTCATATGAGTGCTTGCGCATCCGATCCCTGAACCGAGCATGCGACTGATCTATCAAAGAACGCAAGGATTCTCTCGCTGTAGTGAGCTCTGCAAAAATGTGTGAGGATGGAACCTGTTTATGACAGGATTCCAAATCCCGTATCTGAATCAAGAGACGTGCAATAGCAAACCCCTTTTCGCGCTTCAACCGCGTCCCATGTTGTATCAGTACCCCTCGAATGACACACTTCAGTGCCTCCCACTGGAGTGGCAAGGGAGTAGCTTCATGTTCATGAACCTCAAAGAAACCGGTAAGTGAATCTTTAATGGCTACACGCATACTGCATCCCGCAACAAGTTGTCATTAAGTTTCCAGGATTGGAAATTAGGTAATGAATTAGGAAATGTAAGGGTCAGAAACACAGGTGCATGGACCGACCAAATCATAGGGCCCACGTCAGAAGTAGGGTGCCAGGTAAGCAAGTGGTGGCTAATCAAAAAAGCGTCTATCCTACTGTACATGTTATGCAGTGGGGAGAAATAAGTGTATTCTCTTACCGGAGGGTGTAGAATCCTCCACACATCAATCAACTGCATGGAATGCGTCACATTTTTCAGTGCCCCCAAATGCGACTTAGGAACCACAGACCTGCCCGAAGAGGTGTCAAGTCTGGAATCAAAAGTCAGATTAAAATCACCTCCAACAATTAGAACGCCCTCAGTGAACTCTTCCAGTTTCCTTAAATACAATCGGCCTACTCGTGCCTGGTCCCTATTGGGGAGGTACATATTAACCAGTGTAAAGATCTTATTACGTATGGATAGCTTGAGAAAAACATATCGACCATCCGGGTCAACCAGAACGTCAAGAATTTTATGTGAGAGTGACTTATGAATACATATACTGGCACCCTTGGACTTAGATTCCGGGTTGGTACTGTGGAACCAGGCCGGAAAATATAGATTCGTGAACTGTGGCGTATGGCCCGTCTGAAAGTGAGTTTCTTGCAGGAACAAAATATGTACCCGCTCTTTATGCATGTTGTATAAAATTTGTGAGCGTTTTTCTGGGACATTAAGCCCCCTAGCATTAAAGGTACAAATCTTCAATTGTGCCATTGCCACCTCTCACTAAAGGAGCTCGTAGAGCAATGTACAGAGTAGAGGTGCGACGAACAACAACAGGACAAACAAGGAAGGGAGAGACAACAACAAAGGTGACAGGTGAAATAATCACCCACCCCTTGAGCTACTCAAGGAGAAACAATCAAGAGTACACCGGATATAACCAGTGAGTCCCTAAGAGGAGAAGTGTCAGGACAAGGACTAGCCAGTGCCCCGCACCCCCCAACCCAGTGCAAATATCACACATCTTAGAACCAACACATGAATGGAAAGAACCTTAAGGCAATTAGCTCAATATCACGAGAAAGTGAAATAATGGCCGACATTTGGTCAGGATCAAAACAGAGATGCCAGCATAACAATACATTCCCGGAAATCTATACAGTTACCGCATGAATGCACAGGCATGTAATTAGTAACACCGTAGATAATCACATAACATACATGGTGCAGTAGTACTGGCAGCTGAAGAACATTAATTAATCCCGGGTAACTGATCAATCTGAACACCTGCAGCCCCTACCTAGGGCGAAAGTACCGGCATAACTGGGCATTATATGACACCCATCAGACCTTCGCCTCCCAAGATATAACCAATAACAAATGAACTTAACCGGCCTAGGCCGACTGCTGGCTGACAAAGAAACCTCCATACAAAATCACAGCGGATCAGCACGTCGCCCACCAGGACGACCCATAGGAGAAGCGGGAGAACGACCACGCCGGCGCGGCCTTGAGCGCTGTGATGGTAGAGGGGCATACGGCCAATCAGGCAGGGAAACTCTCGGCACCTGGAGGGCAGCACAGAAGTCCGGGACATCCCCTGGGTCTCGAACACTTAACAATGTCCCATCCCTGCGGACCTGTAGCTGGAAGGGGTGACCCCAGGAATAGGAGATCTCATGCTCTCTCAGCACATCCAGCAAAGGACGAAGCACTCAGCGTTTGTCCAGGGTCATCTTGGACAAGTCGGATAACAACTGGATCTTGACCCCTTGTAATAAGACTTCTCCTTTGTCTCGGGCCTTCCTCATGATCTGCTCCTTCAGAGAGAAAAAAATGGACACGGCATAGCACATCTCTAGGCCTATCAGGATCCGGGTTACGAGGGCAGAGAGTCCTGTGAGCCCTATCAAGCTCCAATGGATCGTCAGCAGGGCGCCCCAGCAGGGAGTTAAACAAAGACTGTAGGACGGGTATGAGTTGCCCCGAAGATATATCCTCAGGAATGCCCCGGAGCCGAATGTTGTTACGGCGATTCCGATTCTCATGATCTTCAGCAAGGTTAAATAGAGCATGAATCTGCTGGGAGTGCTGATCCAGCCGTTCTGCATGAGAGACTTGCTGCTGTGTAACAGAGAACACATCGCCTTCTATGCGCTGAACTTGATCGGACAATTGAGAGACATTAGTCGTAAGAGCCTGTATCTCCGATTTGTGTCATCTCAAGACGATTCACATAACGCTCCATGTCCTGTTTAGTGGGCAATGAGGCGAGCTGTTGTCTCAGGCCCTGTAAATAATCGCCCATGCTAGCAGAGCCATTAATGTGGGGGGAGGAATGAAGATCCAGATCCCGAGGAGAAGCAGGCATTGATGCAGACCCCAGCATGCCAGAGGATGAGGAATGAGAGACCCGGGCGCCATGACTGACACCACGTGGCGAGCAGGACGGTGCGGGAAGCGCCATGACAGTTCCAGAAGGGCCCATCTCTACCCCCGCCAGCAGGGAAGGAAACGAACCCTGGGAGCCAGAGACCGGAGAGGGGGTACTGTCGGTACCTGATGCTGCAGCGGCAACTCCCGAAGAAGACTCCTCTGCAAGCGGGAATCCTGGTCCAGTTAGTCTCCCCTCCAGCGGCGCCATCTTGGAAGACGGCCCGGCAGCAGCGTCGGTGAGAAATCGCTGAATGGAGTCGGCTGAAGACATCTGCCTCGTACAGTATGGAGTCCCCGTGGTTGCCTTTGATTTCCTGACCATTAGGTAGGTTCAAGTGTGTCTTATAATATGCTTATGAGCGGGTTATGGAAGTGCAGGAACGGAGCTCTCAAGCAGCACGTCTGGTCAGATCCATGTCCAAGCCACGCCCCCACCAAATTTTATTTCTTACTTTATTACTTTAATTTAAAAAAAAAAAAGGGAATTTTTTTGTTTTTGTTTTTAAAAACGTAATATTTTTTTTCACTACTGAAAACCTGGGGGCCTTCATTTAGGACCCCGAGCTGCCATTACAACCATCGGCACAGATCACTGTTCCTGGCCCTTAGTGCAGGGTCCTCAGCTGTAATATACAGCTGACACCCACAGTGTATGAAGCGGGCTTAGCGAGTGAGCCCGCTTGATACTTCTCCCCCTGCACCGTACCGACACGTCATGGTGTGTTAAGGGGTTAATCCATTTTTTCCTGTAACACTGAAGGTTTTACCAACTCAAAATTTATAATTTTCTCAACAAATAAAAGTAGAAAAAGCACTCCAACATTTGTAAAACCACTTCTCCGGAGTACGGAAATACCCCATACGTGGTCATAAACTGCTATTTAGGCACACTGCAGGGGTCAGAAGGGCAGGAGCGCCATTTGGCTTTTGGAGTGCAGATTTTGATGGAAACTTTCTCAGGTGCCATGACGCATTTGAAGAGCCCTTCAGGTACCAGAACAGTGGAAACCCCCAACAAATTACCACATTTTGGAAACTACACTTTTCAAGCAGTAAAGTGAGCACTTTGACCCAACAGGTGTTTCATACAGTGGGCCGTATAAAAAAATAAAAACAAGGAAAATATTTTTCCCAAAGGAAATGTTGCTTCAGCCCCAAATTTATCATTTTCACCAGGGGTTGAAGTAGAAAAAGCACCCACAGAATGTCATGCAATTTCTCCTTAATACGGCAATAAATCCGTATGTGGCCATAAACTGCTGTTTGGGCACACGGCTGGGCTCAGAATGGAAGGAGTGCCTGGTTGGCTTTTGTAAGACAGATTTTGCTGAATGTATTTGCAGCAGGGTTGCACTATGCATTGAAATATTGATACGATTTTGATGCGTGCACTCCCAAATGGTTCAATACCGTTAATTCATGTATTTGGATACTAAGCTGTGTGGACGCACAGATTAGTATTGTAAATACCTGAATGTAGCCAGAGCGGGGCTGCGGCTGTATAACACAGCCATTGCCCCGCTCCTGAGTCCTGACAAGTGTGTGCGCGGTCAGGGTGAGGTGAGGCGGCCGCGCTGCACTAATGAATGTCGGCACTGAAGACAGAACATGGTGGGGGCACTGCAAAACACCCCATGTTCTGTCTTCAGTGCCTGCGCTCATTAGTGCAGCACTGGCCGCATCCCCTCATGTGGACTGTGCGCACGCACTTGTTATCAGAAGCGGGGTAATGGATGTATTACACAGCTGCAGCCCCGCTCTAATGGCAGAGATCAGAGAAACCTCTTATCTGCACTGCTATTCCCTTGAATGCTGCGATCAAAGCTGACCACAGCAGTCAAGGGGAAAATGAGAAGGGGGGATGCCCTTTGGATCGCATCACAGGGAATCCCGGTCACACAATCAAGGGACATACCATATATGGGTAGACAGCCCAGGGTCCATTGAAGGACCCGAGGGCTGTCTGACCATATTTCCTGTTGTTAGAGATACTTAGGTATGTCCTAAAAACTGCCTCTGTACGATCAGTACACAGGCTAATGTACTGGTATATTGATATATGCCAGTACAATAAAGTTTAAAGTATAAAAACGCAAAAAAAAACAAAAAACAGAAAGTAATGTTAAAATAAAAGTCTCAATACATAAAATATACACATATTCGGTATAGTCACGACCGTAATAACAAATTTGTAGCGTCTTGCAAAAAGACAAAAAAGGAGAGAAAACGGCGCTCCTCTAAGGTGATAACGTACAGATGACAAATTTCAATTGAAACAGATGGAATAAAGCTTACGTTTGTGAGTTGTGCAGTGTCGTTAGCACAACTTAACTTTGTAACTTCTAAGCTACTTTTACCCCTTCGGACTTGATCACACTGTGCTTGCCTCTGGAGCTATAACCGCGTCGAGTGGATCCATCTTGGGAAACCTCTTCCTCGTGGTTTTCAATGAAACAAACGTTGGAAAAAAAGATGCTCCTTGGAATGGGAACTCATTTTTCCACGAAATCGTCGGTGTTGAAGCAACGATTTTATTTCAAATACAGATAAAATTGTATTAAAAGGCTGTACTGCAACGCGTTTCGACCACGCACTGTGGTCTTCGTCAGGCATATGAAATTTACTAAAAGACAACATCTTAAATACTCCAGTCGTGTGGTTCACGTCCAGGTCAAACAGTCAGGGTTAAAGTTCGTTGTGGGAGTTGCATCACAGGTACGTATGTGTTAATTATTTTCCTTAACTCCTGTTACACTGTATTTCACTCAGTTTAATTTAAAGTTTATGTTAATAGATTTTATGATCTTGATTCTGAATAAAAATGCTTTATTTTTGTATACACATATATATTTTATATATACACACACACATATATATATATATATATATATATATATACACACACACACACACACACACACACACACACACACACACACACACACACACAGTCTGAACAGTTTGCTTAAGAGAGTAAAGTCGATGCGTACTCGGAACATAAAGGAGATTCAAATTATTTGTTCACAGTTGTTATTTCTCATTTGTTTTGTATAGTTGTGTCTGAGTTTATGTTATCCTACGGTTCTATATTTAGAAAGGATTGCATTGCTATAGGAGACACTTCTGTCATTGTCCCCATTTGTTCACATTCGTTAATTTGTTAATTGTCGGGAAAAGAAGCTCTTGCTTTTGACTGCATGTCAGAGAAGGATATTTATATTGGAGCATTTATAGTTTTATCTCTACTAACTTATCTGATTCATTGATGTTCGTTTTTTATGGTGTAGATGTAATTAAACAATATCTTTTAGAAAGTGGTATTTCTATGCAACAATAAATCTCAATCTTTCATTTTTATTTTATTCTATTTTGAACTCTTCATAAACTCTGATATGTTCCTAGTAAGTGGAAAACTATGAAGTTATTTTTCTATATCCTCTTGTTCTGGTTTAAACTAGATCTATTTTGGACCGTTTGGACTCAAAGTTTCGAATTTAAATATCCAGAACGATTCACGTTTATTCAGGATAGAGATTCTGTTGTGTGTTTTAGAGTTTATTTGCTCAATTGGAGAAATTTTTATATTATGGAAGTATGATTATATAGCAAATGTCTTGATAGGCTATGTTTTAAAAAAACGTTTTTGACAAAACCAATTATTGCTACAAAAGGATTTTTTTTTCCTGTAACAAGTGTAAAGCTTGTAAAGAAGTGGGGTATAATAAAAGAAAGGGGAATGTTACCTTTTTTATGGATGCCGAAAATAAAAGAAAATATGAGATCAAACATTTTACAACGTGTAATACTAAAGGGGTTATATACTTACTGCAGTGTCCCTGTGGGCAGTTATATGTAGGACGTACAGCCCGCAAATTGAAAACTCGAATAGCAGAACACTGTAATAACATCAGAAAAGGCAAGATGGACCATAGTGTGTCAGCACACTACTGTAAAGTCCATCATAAAGATCCCAAGGACACGAAATTCTTCGCTATTGAAACAATTGATAATCATTGGAGGGGGGAGGATTATATAAAAAAAAAATAATGAGCAAGCAAGAAAGTTTTGGGATATATCAATTAAAAACGCTTTAGCCCTTAGGACTCAATTCAGACTTCGAATTGAAGTGCTTTTTTTTGTTTATGCAAGTACTTATTAATATTGGTGAGATATCATGGTATGTGTGATAGATATTCTGGTCCATATTGGTAGTTCCATGTTATGAAAATAATTATGCAAAAAAATGCCCTATGTATAGTATTACTAAGACTTGTTCACACATAGAATGTTGATCAAGGGATCTTGTCTCAGCAGAACTCAATTGTTCTGATTAGCTGCAGCTCACTGAAGCTCTGGAGGGTTTAGAGATTGGCCACAGATCAGACTAAGTGAAAAAATAGACACAGAAAATATAAAACAACTCATAAAATATAATTAATAATCAATATAATGGATATGGGATGATATATGGAATCTAACCAACTATAAAGGTGGTGAATAGGCTTGTTTAGCATAATATATTATTATTTTACTTTTTAAAGAGATTATGTATTTAAATAAAAATAATATTTAGAAGTGTATATATATGTATACGATTATGATGATAAGATCAGATTATCTCTATATATTGCAGAGATCATTGGTTGTATGTTTTTTAACCATTTTTTATGTAAATTGATATGAATTTAAATGTTATGCGGCTATATAAACTTGTTAATTAGACACGTCACACATGCCCCAGAGGAATCCGGAACGGTGAAACCCAGGGTCGAGCGAGAGTGTTTGGCGTGCCGCCTTGAAATATTGCAGATGTTTACTTACCTTGATGCTTTTATTTCTTGTTACTTCTGTGAGTATGGATTAAACTTGGCGTGGAGCAATCTTTTTTCAGAGGGTGTAGCACTATTTGTCTTCCTTTTTCCATCCATTAGAGACATAAGATCCTTTTCCTACCAGGAGTTCTTTGAATGTGGAGAGAGACGATAAGGAGCTTGGTGGAACTACAAGGATAAGAATTACCATCCACACCCTCATTGGATTGCGGACTGTCCACTGCTTTTTTCTGGGAGAGAGTCCATACTGAATGATATTGGACAGTTACCAGTGCCGTCTGAGCGGTAAACTTAACTGTACTTTATATATGCCATTTAGGGTATTTGTTGGATCATACCCAATTTCGTTTTGCCTGCTCCGGTCTGAGAGAGATATTGTGGGTATTTGAGCCAAGAGAAACCATCATTATATTTGTACATTTATAAAGAACTGCTTCTAGAAAACGCCAATGTACCTGGTCGAATGCTTTTTCAGCATCTAAAGAAAGGACAATTGTGGGTCCTGACGAATCATATGCCATCTGAATCAAGTCTAGTAATCTTCTGGTGCCATCTCTGGCTTGGCGGCCCTTCACAAACCCCACATAATCTAGGGCGATCAAGGAGGGCAAGCAATCATTGATTCTCATCGCAATTAATTTAGAAAAAATTTTCTATATCACTATTTAGCAACGAAATTGGACGAAAGTTCTCTTGTCTGTCCATCGATTTGCCAGGCTTGGGGAGAGAGATCAAAATCGCCTGAAGCATTTCCGACGGAGGGGACTGCTTGGCCACTAGCTCATTATAGGTAGTGTTCAGATATGGGAGAAGTACGTCTTCAAACACTTTAAAGTACTCATTAGGAAGCCTGTCTGGACCCAGAGCTTTGTTAGGTT
The DNA here is from genome assembly GCF_050947455.1 of Rhinoderma darwinii. Lineage (NCBI taxonomy): Eukaryota > Metazoa > Chordata > Amphibia > Anura > Rhinodermatidae > Rhinoderma > Rhinoderma darwinii. Next base: position 204,707,707 of record NC_134691.1, read on the forward strand.
TTAATCCCTTCACTACCCTTTTTATTTCAGTCTCTGAAATTGGCTCATTTAAACTACCTAGTTGTGACTCCGATAACCGTGGAAGAGTAATCTCCGACAAGAACTCTTTAATTAAGTTTGACAAAACGTGTGGTAAAGAAGAATCATCTTTTAGATTATATAATCGACTATAATAGTCCGCGAAGGAATCTGCAATCTTTTGAGGGTCATATATCTTGTGACCATTCGGAAGGGATAGGTATTGAATTTTTGATCTAGCCGTTTGGACTTTTACTCTCCTCGCCCGAAGTTAACCAGGTCCATCCCCTTGTGCATAAAAATTCAATTTGAGGCGGTTTAAATTTTTATCATATTGAAATAAATTCAAGGTCTTAACTTGATCTCGTAAGTCCCTAAGGATCTCACCTATAGCCAGTGTAGGGTTGGATTTCATCAAGTTCTCATTAAACTTAATTGCGGATAATAGCAAATCCATTTCTTTATTCCTATCTCGTTTTGCCCTAGCAGCCTGTTGTTTTAAAAGACCTCTCACGAAAGCCTTATGAGTGCACCACACCATTTCTGAAGAAGCAGAAGGAGAGTTTATATCAAAGAACTCTATTAATGCTGCACGTATAGAATCTTGATTAAGCCGAGAATTCAAGAGAAACGTGTTCAATTTCCATGGGGCTCTAGGGGGCAAACTGTATTTTTCCATCAGTGTTAGGGAAATATGATTCACTGAGTATATAAATGTCATGTAGTTCTCCCTAGTACAATACTGAAATTCACTGGTTTATGTCTTTAGGGATATATATATTTTTAAAGTGCCAGTATCATTGCAATATTTCCAAATTGCGATCTGCCTGTGTCAGATGCACAGCACAGATTGCAAAAAATATATATCAACTATCTAGGGATCCAGACTCAGCACAACAGCAGCAGCCCCTGTAAGGACTTAGCAGCTGATAGCCCTGGGGGTATTTAAGCTCATATTCGGACAAACTTTGAGCTTATGGGTATCCACCCGAATTTTTCCAATAAATCACTGAAACCATAGTGGCAAAGAAAGCGCATCAACAGTTGAACCTGATAGTTGATATATATTTTTTGCAATCTGTGCTGTGCATCTGACACAGGCAGATCGCAATTTGGAAATATTGCAATGATACTGGCACTTTAAAAATATATATATCCCTAAAGACATAAACCAGTGAATTTCAGTGTTAGGGAAATAGGAGCGTGGTCCGACCATGTAATAACACCAATGTCAGTTTTTTCAGAGTTTAGTAAAACCTCCCTATCTACCAAGAAAAAAAATCTATCCTGGAATATACGCTGTGGGGTGCTGAAAAGAAAGTGAAATCCCTTTCAGAGGCGTTTTGATAACGCCACACATCATGTACGTATTCCCCTGATACCAAAGACTCTATATCCAAACCTCTGCCCATCCCTGCTTTTTAGCTATGGCTATAACTTTAGTAATAAACGGGGCTTGTCGTTTGTTAGGAGCATATATTGAAACAATAGTGTACGTAACTGAATCCAATTTACAAAATTATATACCTGCCTTGAGGATCTATTAAAGATGTAATATTCTCGAACAGTACCGAATTTTTAATTGCAATAGTGACTCCTGCTTTTTTCACAGCAGATGTAGCGGCGATAACATGCGGAAATTTAGAGTGTTTAAGGAGGTGAACATCTTTAGCACGTAAATGCGACTCCTGAAGGCACAATATATCACATCTAGAGTTGCTTGCTTCCTTCCACAACAAAGAGCGTTTAAAAAAGTGTTCAAACCATGCGCATTAATTGATAAAAACTTAAGACCCATTACGACCAAGTTGGGATTATCTCAAATGTAGCAGTATTCTCAGTAGGAGTGAGGCCAGGAAACAAACAAAAACCAAGGCAAAAAACATTGCCGAAACAAAATACATACAATATATCATTATTTAGTCCGCACAGTGAACGCCGTAAAAAATAAAAGGGTCAGAGTTGCTGCTTTGTGGTCACTTCATCCCCCACAAAAATGAAATAAAAATTGATCAAAAGTCTCATGTACCCCAAAATGGTACCACTACAGCTCATTCTGCAAAAAAAAAAAAAAAAAACCCTCGTACTGCTAAATCGAAGAAAAATAAAAAAGTTATGGCTCTCAAAATATGGCAACAAAACTCAAATTTTATTTTTAACAAGCAGTTTTTTCCTTGTATAAGTTTGGTATCGCTGTTATTGTATTGACCCACAAAATAAAGTTAACATGCCGTTTTTACCACATGTTGAGCGCCATAAAAACCAAAACCACCGAAAAAATTGAGGCATCAGTGTTTTTTTTCCCCTATTGCACCCAACAAATACGTTTTTCCAGTTTCCCACTACATTATATGGTACAATAAACAGCACTGAGAAAATGTACAACTCGTCCCGCAAAAAACAAGCCCTCATACGGCAATTTTGATGGAGCTACAGCCTTTGGAATGTGGGGAGGAAAAAACTAAAGTGAAAAATGGCTGCAGCGGGAAGGGGATAATACCCCCAGTATTCCATATTCCTTTAAGGTTCTGAAAGAGGAATAAGAAAAATGAAAAAAAAAAAAAGGCCCCATTTTTCAGCCCACAGTAACCAACACCCCCCCCCCCCCCAACCCGCATCCTCCAGAGAATAGAAACTCCTCTGCTGCAGATCCCTCAACTAACGACTATCCCCATCTACCCACCCTTGGAATCAATTTTACAATATTAACAGTATTACTCCTGTTCAAGCATATAATGCTTTTTAGATAAATCCCTATAGTATCTAACCAAACTGCGGCTTCTGCTGCGGATACAAATATTAGTTTGGTCTTTAAAGATCACCTTCAACATTGCGGGATAGAGCATCGCATATTTCAATTCAGCCTGCCTCAGGTGTTTCGTAATGTTTTTAAAACCTTGTCAAAACTTCTGCATAGTTGCAGAAAAATCAGGACATTTTAGAATCATTATAGGGTAAGTCTGGTGACCTTGCCATCCCCAGATCTGAAGATCTATCAAAGTAGAGAAATTTGACTAATATTGGTGTTGTATGAGACCCTGGAGGGAGGGAGAGCAGTGGAATGCAGTATTCATAGGAACGCGGTTTTCATGTAGTATTCACAGGGGCACTGTTTTTATGCAGTATTCACATGAGCGCTGTTTTAGTGCAGTATTGACAGGAGCGCTGTTTTAATGCAGCATTGACAGGAGCGCTGTTTTAATGCAGTATTGACAGGAGCGCTGTTTTAATGCAGTATTGACAGGAGCGCTGTTTTAATGCAGTATTGACAGGAGCGCTGTTTTAATGCAGTATTGACAGGAGCGCTGTTTTAATGCAGTATTGACAGGAGCGCTGTTTTAATGCAGTATTGACAGGAGCGCTGTTTTAGTGCAGTATTGACAGGAGCGCTGTTTTAGTGCAGTATTGACAGGAGCGCTGTTTTAGTGCAGTATTGACAGGAGCGCTGTTTTAGTGCAGTATTGACAGGAGCGCTGTTTTAGTGCAGTATTGACAGGAGCGCTGTTTTAGTGCAGTATTGACAGGAGCGCTGTTTTAGTGCAGTATTGACAGGAGCGCTGTTTTAGTGCAGTATTGACAGGAGCGCTGTTTTAATGCAGTATTGACAGGAGCGCTGTTTTAGTGAAGTATTGACAGGAGCGCTGTTTTAATGCAGTATTGACAGGAGCGCTGTTTTAATGCAGTATTGACAGGAGCGCTGTTTTAGTGCAGTATTGACAGGACTGCTGTTTTAGTGCAGTATTGACAGGTGCGCGGTTTTAGTGCAGTATTGACAGGCGCTGTTTTAGTGCAGTATTGACAGGAGCGCTGTTTTAGTGCAGTATTGACAGGAGCGCTGTTTTCATGGATTATTAACAGAATTGTTTTAATGCAATATTAATGTAACAATCTCGGGGTATGTGGACTATGGCCGAGCAATTATGACCTAAATAAAAATCACGATTAATCGAACATGTAACCTCGATTACAACTAATGAACGCTTATTTAAGCCACATACTTTATTTGCATGCTACACTATTGAATTATCATTTATTCTCAGAGCCTGCTGTATACTACTGTATATAATATACCACCTGACACTGCCCCCACACAGTATATTGCCCCCATATTGCTTTACACAGTATAATGCCCCCAAAGCTGCTCCCACTAGTCCCTGATAAAAATAATAATCTACTGTACATACTCACCTAACCCCATACCAATGACGAGCGGAGGAGTTCCCTCTGCTCCTCTGGTCTGTGCAGCACGGCGCAGACAGGCGCGATGTCGTCACTACCTCGCGTTCAGCGATACATAGTGGTAGAGCAAGGACCTTACGGTCGCCTACTCTACCATTGGTTTTAACTGTATCTGCGTCCTGAAGATGCAGATACAGTTTAAACCTAGAAAAAATAATTGATAAAACCGAAATTTGCAAGAGGACGTCGATTAATTGTGCTGAATTTTGATTTCCATTAATTGCCCAGCCCTAATGTGGACCCACAAGGCCGATCAGCTGTAGCTGAGTGGCAGCTGGTCAAATCACAGCCTATACAAAGTATATGCAAAGTCCTAGCACAAAGGTACCTGTAAGGGTGCAGACAGTAGCAGAGGCTATGGCACGGATTGAGCTTGATGTGGCAGGTGATGCCAGACGTGGTGGATGATACCAGGCGTGGCAGATGACACAACACGACTCCAACACTAGATAAGGCACAGGAACAAAACACAGAACAGGATACAGGTAGCATGGCACGGGAACACTGGGAGCAGGATACAACTAAGGGACCATTTGCAGAACTAACATGGGTAGACAACAACACAGGCAAGGAATGTAAGGGAGGAGCCCTTTTGATAGTCCAGGGTGATATGGGGATTGGATAAGGAATTTTTAGTAAGCACGCGCGCTGATCCTTTAAGGCCGTGGATGAGCGCTCGCACACCCTAACGGACAGTGCAGGGCAGCATGGCCGAACGAGCTGGCGTCTCCTAGGAGGGAGACGCTGGCAAGTGGCAAGAGTCGGGGACCTCCGACGGAGGTGAGCAGCGGCGGTTCGCGGCCACAGCTATAACAATTATTGGGAGCGCTGTTTTCAATATCACGTGCAGCGGCCTCCAAGAGATCAAGGTATCAGGAGACCAGGGCCACATTAAGCCCACGCTCAACAGGACCAAGGAGAGGCAGTCAGGCAACCAGGAGGCGAAGGACAATAGCCACCAGAAACGGAGCACTGGGACCTGAAGGCCGGGAGCAGAGAGCGAGGACTGGAGGAGCGGGCTTGTCACACGCTCACATCGTCAAACCGGAACTCACCCAACTTGCATATTGTTACTCTTTTTCTCCCCTCTGCATTATTTTTGTAAATGTAAATTTTCTCCTTAAGCACTTCCCGAATAAATACGGCGCTGTCGGGAAGGGGTCCCCGCTAAGCGCCGTACAATTACGACGCGGTGATAGTGCGGGCTCAGAACCACATGGGCTCGCTGTCAGTGTATGACTGACAGCTCTAATACACTGCAGTACGTATCTAGTGCACTGTATTAGAATAGCTACCAGAGGTGTGGGCCTTAAAATGCCCTAGTGAGACAATAAAAATAAATGAATAAAAGTATTGTAAAAAAAACAAAAAAAAAAACGAACTATAACTTTCAAGTTAAAAAACGCAAAATTGTCTTTTATTATTGCAAAAAACACGAAAAAGAAATAAAACTATATATAATTGGTATCGCCGCATCTGTAACGACCAAAACTAAAACTATTATGTCATTTAACACCGCACGGTGGTATTGGGGTAATTGATAAAGTTAACGTGTAATTCATGGCCCACGGTGAACGCCGCAAAAACCCCCAATAAAAAACAATTCCAGAATTGCTTGTCTTTGGTCATTTCCTCTTCCAAAAAAATAAACAAAAAGTAATCAAAAAATTGTATGTGTCCCAAAATGTTACCAATAAAATCTACAGCTTGTCTCACAAAAAACAAGCCCTCACACAGCTCCATCAACCGAAAAATAAAAAAGTTATGGCTCTAGTAATGCGGTGATGAAAAAACATCCCGATGTGCAGGCCGGAGGGGAACATTCCTTCAATTTCAGGGCCTAGTATTTGAGAACCAGGAGGGAAAGGACATAGCACATTTGCTGGAAGTTAGGGTGCCCATATATTTCACCAGGGCAACACTTTTCCAGCTAAATTTCCCAAACTACAAAGGAGGAAAAGTCCCCAAAACGTGCGGAGTGTTACAAAAAGGGGATAAGAAAGAATACGGTTTATCAGTGCGACACTGGCCTGTGCATAATGAATTGCTTCACAGCGTACCACACATCTATGGATAGTTTTATTATTTACCCCATTAGAATACTACATTATTAAACCCTGAAGTACTCCGCACAGATTATATATGCCCCCACATTATAAACTGAAATACCAGTCAAATATAATCAGAAATACTACCAAGCAAAATCCACGCTCCATATGGCGCTCCTTTCCTTCTAACCCCTACAGTGTGCCCAAACAGCAGTTTATATACGCATGCATGGCATTGTCATACCCAGAAAAACCTGCTTAAGAATTTATGGGGTAAGATTCTCCAGTGGCACAAGCTGGGCACAACATATTGAGCGGTGAAATGGCATAGTGTAAAAATTTCAATTTTCACTTTGCGTCATCCACTGCGTATTAATTTCTGAAACACACCTGTGGGGTCTAAATGCTCACTACAACCCTTGATAAATGCATTTAAGGATGTAGTTTCTAAAATGGGGTCAATATTTTTTGCAAATGCGACACGGCGTCCACAAACCATTCCAGCAAAGTCTACGCTCCAAAAGTCAAATACTACTCCTTTTCTTCTGAACCCTCCCATATGTCCAAACATCCGTTTATAACCACATATGGGGTATTACCATACTCAGGAGACATTGCTTAATCAAGCGTTTGACCCTTTTTACGCGTGTTTTTTTACGCATTTTGTGTGCACTTTTTGATGCATAAGTAGGACTCCCATTGACTATGGGAACATTTGTCACGTTTTACGTGCAAAGGAATTTAATCGACACTTCTTTATTTACACAAGTTTTTTAATAACGCGTGTATAAAAAAGCTTGTTGTATGTACTAACAGTGCACTTTACCAATTATGTACATGAAAGTCATAATCAAGCGTTTTTTTAATGCGGTTTTTGCCACGTGATATGCACCAAAAAAACGTGTCAAATACACGCAGTGTGAACCTGTCAACTGAAAAGTCATTCACTTCATTTTCATCATTCTTCGGGTATGTGCACACACAAAAATCAAAAACGCCTGAAAATACGGAGCTGTTTTCAAAGAAAAACTGCTCCTGGTTTTCAGACTTTTTTTTTTAGCAACTCCACGTTGGAACAGAACGCCGTATTTCCCAATGAAATCAATGGGCAGATGTTTGTAGGCGTTCTGCTTCCGTTTTTTTTATGACCCGAAAAACGTCCGAAAAAAAGCCGTGTGACCAGACCAAAAGGGAGTGTTTTCAGACGTTTTTCGGGACGTTTAAAAATCGGAAGCAGAACGCCTACAAACATCTGCCTATTGATTTAAATGGGAAACACGGCGTTCTGTTCCGACGGGGCGTTTTTTTACACCTCATTTTCAAAAAACGGCACGTAAAAAGACGCCCGCGAAAAATAAGCGCATGTCACTTCTTGGGACGTTTGGAGCCGTTTTTCATTGACTATAGAAAAAAAGCTCCAAAAACGGCCGTGAAAAATGCGAGTTGGATTAAAAAGCGACTGAAATTCAGGAGCGGTTTTCCCTTGAAAACAGCTCTGTATTTTCAGACTGTTTTTTAGTAAGCGTGTGAACATACCCGTAGCCTTTTGGTGTGTCCTATAGCTTCTGCCAGCTGCCATTTGTACAATCACTCCCAAAATGGCAGCCGGACAATGCGTAGCAATTTGAAGACACCTTTTCCTGGCTTGTAGCCAAAAATAGGGAGGGGGGCTAAGATCCTCTCCCACATTTATGGCAGCTGTGAGTCAGGATGCTTTGCCTTATTCACCTTGCTGTAATTCTGGGAAGTGCTCCCTCTGGTGGCCGACAGAGGATAACATGTCAAATTATTATTTAACTTTTAATAGTTTCCACCACACGGAAGAAAAAAAAAATACAGCAAAAAACGAAAGAAGTATAATAGAAATAAGTAACTTACTTAAAAAAAAAAAAAGTTTAATTTCAGACACTTTCCCTTTAAGAAAATTTCTAAATGCGGTTTTGAATACTTTGAGAGTGCAGTTTTTAAAATGGGTGATATATGGGGGTTTGTAAAGTATGGGCCACTCAAAGCCACTGCAGAACTGAACAGGTCCCTGAAAAAAATAGCCTTTGGAAATAAAAATCATGTTCAAAAAACACGATACTAATCTAAAGTAGACTTATGGTGGATGTTGACTAGCAACTGTATTGTGTGATATTACTATCTGTCTTACAAGCAGATACATTTAAATTTAGAAAAATGCTAATGTTTGAAGTTTTGCGCTACATTTTGGTGTTTTTCACAATTAAATACTGAATGTATCGACCAAATTTTACCATTAACAAAGTCCAATGTGTCATGAGAAACCGTCTCAGAATCGCTTGAAAAGGTGAAAGCATTCCAAAGTTATTACCACATAAAGTTACACGTCATATTTGAAAAATGAGGCTGTCAGGAAGGTCAAAATTGGACGCAGCGGTTAACTGTGCTGAGTGGGAAGTGATAATTGCTCTAAGCCTCAGACGTTTGCCCCTAATGCTCGCCTCTCACAGCATGAGTCTCATACAGACACTGAGGACAGATACAGTACTGCAGCAGCTCCCCCCCCCCCCCCCACCCCCTGCCTCAGCAAAAAAGGAACTACAGGCTTTTGGAATGTAAGCAAGATCGACCTTCACCCTAATAAGATATATAATAAAGTTTTGAATATAAAATTCCAATTTGCATGAATCAGTGATGTATGTGAATACACACTGTAAAATCCTACTCTGAGTCATTGGGGGCCACAACACCATGGGTATATAGCCCTGCCACTAGGAGGCTGACATTAGATATGAAAAAAAAGTTTTGGCCCTTGCTAAGTAAAACTACCATTCCTCCCACAAGCACTAGGATAATCAGTTTGTAGAAAAGCAGGAATAAAGAAAGCTCACATGGAGCAGAGAAAACAACGTATCCTGTTCCCAGGAAAAAACTGAACAAAGAAAAAAAACATATAGGGCCCTGGTACAGGAGGAAAACACAAAGTGTAGGATTTGTGTCCCCCAATGAGAGAAAGATTCTACGGTAATTACAGAAATTAAATTTGCTCTATAATATCATTGGGAGACACCATAGGACGCCCTAAAGCAGTCCCAGAGGTTGAAAAATGAAAATACCTTTTTAGCGAACGCTGAAAAGGATATGAAGGAGCTGGACAGAAGGAAGGTAAAACTATGTCCCTATTTATGTGGAAGGCAGAGACCACTTTCAGGTGGAATGGAAGGATAGTCTGTAAAACCACCTTGTCCTTCTGAAGCATGAGGAAAGGAGATTTGCCAGACAGAGAAGCGAACTCTAAGACTCTCCGGATGGAAGTAATGGCCCCAAGAAATGCAACCTTGCGGAAAAAGACCCTTATAGATGCCTCAGAAAGAGGTTCAAAAGGGGGGGGGGGGGACCTGAAGAGCTTTCAGGACCAAATTCACATTCAGGGAGCAATGGGACGGCGGGTGCAATGAGCGGAAGACTAGAGTACGATGGAAGAGAATGGAAAGTGACGAAATTTAGCCTTTTATGGAATCAATACAAAGTCCTTGCTTTAAACCAGATTGGAGGAAGGACAGATTCCTGGCAGTGGAACACATGCAGGTGTAAGCTGCGCTCCTCGCACCAAAGGAAAAACGTGCAAGGAGAATCCACCACATACGAAAGCAAGTGGATCGTGAGCTCTGGCTACTAGGCGGGAACCTTGTGATTCAGACAGGAATAGTTAGCATTTGGAGTCACACACATTTCGCAAACGTTTAGAAAAAATTCCTTGAGGATAGACTACTACCCCAGGTCAAGTCTCTCTCTACTTAAGAAAATCTGTGGCCCAGTTAATCACGCCTGGAACGTGGATGGTTGACAGTGTGGAACTTGATCTTGTCTCAATGTGGGATTCGGGAAGACTCTGCGAGTCGTCTGTCTGAGTACTGAATGGATGGCCCTGAAGAAGAGTGTTCCAATGAGAGAGATCTAGTAAAACAGGATTTTTACTCACCGTAGAATCTTTTTCTCGTCCAGTTCATTGGGGACACAGACCGTGGGTATAGTATATGCTGTTGCCAATAGGAGGAATGATACGAAGAGTTAAAAAAATGGCCCATATCACAGGATATACCCTGTCCACAGACACTGAGCTATTCAGTCTGTCCGCAAGCAGCAGGAAAAGCACAAACAATGTAAGAAAGGGTAAGACAAAACAATACAGGAGAATCCCTCAAACTGACCACGATGAACCAAATATAAACCTTGTCCCGCAATGAACAGGACAAGAGAATACATTTTACTAGGAGTACTTAAAAAAATCCTGTTTTCTTATTCGTTGTGTGAGTGCAATTTAGCATCCCACTACGCCTTGAGTTCCATCCAGCCCCAAATTAGTTGTTTGCAAATCAATTTATAAGTACGAGCAGCTCGGAGTAGCAAAAACACACAGACACGTTACTGTATGAAAATGCTTCAAAATGTGAAAGGAAATATATTTTTCCAAAGTGTTTTATACCTACTGTATACCTTATATACTTATATCTTTATATGTTTGTACAAGTGAGTTATATTAGAAGGTAGGTGCTCTGGGACTTTAAGGCATAGTGCCGTGTGCAAAACACTACGCAGCAATAATAGGGAAGATGAGGAAACGGCCCCTCTAAGAGCCAATTGAGTTGTGGAACTATATCTAAACTTTCTGACTCAATTGTTATTGTTATTTTGTTATTGTCTGACTATAAATATCCGTGCTGATAAGAATAAAGTAGAATCATTTTCATACAGTAACGTGTCTGTGTTTTTGCTACTCCGAGCTGCTCGTACTCATAAATTGATTTGCAAACAACTAATTTGGAGCTGGATGGAACTCAAGGCGTAGTGGGATGCTAAATTGCACTCACAGTTGCCATGGGGAGACACAGACCATGGGACGTCCTAGAGCAGTCACCAGGGGCGGCAACAGAACTCGGGACATGGCCACATATTTCAGAGATGCCTGCAAGATCATGCGACCCAGGGAAGCGACTGCAGAGGCAAAGGTGTGCACCTGATGAAAACATGACAAAAGTGTGCATGGAAGACCATGATGGCGCGCAGCCCAAAAAGCCCCAACTGCTCTGCTAGAGTGGGCCGTGATGCGAAAAGGGGGAACCTTACCCTGAACCCGGTAGTTCTTGCAAATGGTAATTCGAATACTTCCTGGGACCCTATGGGAGGATAAACAAGAAATCCAACTTTCGGAAGGAAGCAGTGACTTCGGTAAAATCAGCAATGTACGAACAACATCCAGGTTGTGGAGAGAACACTCAGACGGATGATTGGGAAATCGACAAAAGGACGGTAAAACAACATTGTCATTCATGTAAAAGGCCGAAACAACCTCAGGCAAAAAAAGGCACAGAACGCCGCCTTGTCCTAATGAAGAGTCAGAAACCATCCGAATGGAAGTCATAGCAACCAGAAAATACACTTTCCAGGAAAGAAGACGAAAGGAGATTTCTTGCAGGGGTTCGAAGGGAGCCAACTGCAAGACATCCAAAACCAAAATTGAGATCCTAAAATGGAATCGGAGGATAAGGGGGAACTACATGAGCAACCACCTGTAAAAAAGTCTTATCAGATTTAATCGGCAACAGGCGACCGAACAAGATAGAAAGGGTCGACACCCTTGTCCATCACGGAGAGTTCTGCCCTGGTGACGGCAATAAACCACAGCTGTGACATTGTCCATTTCGCACTGGATGTCCAGTGCAGCAGGCAAAAGAAGACGGCTTTCAACTCGGGCAGGTTGATGGGGAGAGGATTCCTGCAGCATTCGTGGGGAGAATCTGCTAGTTCAGCGGATGGAAGGAGCGACCACGGAGAACGGCCGGGGAGGATATCCACCACCGAAACGATCAACGGACTGTGAGGGGAAGAGGGAAACGTTGATCCAAGGAGTTCAAAGTATGGTTCCCCAGGAAAGGATCGCCCCCGTGTGGAAATGCACAAAGGAGATTGTTTCAATCGAGGCCACCATGGTTCCAAAAACCCTCATGCAGTGTTAGAGTAAGGTCTGACTCTGCGACAAGAAAATCCCACCCTGAAGGACAGGTAGTCTGTCTGGAGAAAATAACACTCTCGCATATCAAGTGTCGAAAGAGATGCCCAGAAACACGATCTGCTAGGAAGGAAACAGGCAAGATCTAATAATCCAACTAAAACAGCACAAGGTGTCCAGAATGATCCAGAGAACCGTCTTGTTGTTCTCACTGGAAGGAGACTTGATCAAAATGCCATCCAGGTAGGGGGTGACCGACATCCCCCTGATCCGACTCTAGGTGCTGTAGCCAGGCCGAAAGGAAGAGTCACAAATTAGTAATGATGAGACAGCACTGCAAAGCGCAGGAAGCACTGGCGAGTCTGTCAAATGGGGTTGTGCAAATATGTATTCATGATGTCCATTGAGGGAAGAGACTCCCCATTCCATGGAAGTGATGACAGATTTAAGGGAGTCCATGCGGAAAGGGCGGACCCGGACATGCGCGTTGAGACACTTAAAAGGTCCTGAATGGGCCAAACCGAGCAGTCCTTTTTTGGTACAACAAAAACGTTGGAGTAGAACCCTGAAACCTTTGGGACAGGGGCACTAAAATGATGACTCCATGAAGGAGCAAAGAGTCGATTGTTGAAAAAAGGCGGCTGCCCTGAAAGGGGGACTGAGGAATTCGGACTAAAAGAAATGCTCTGGAGAAAGACTGGCAAATTCAATTTTGTATTCGGAGGATGCTGCTTCCTGAACTCAGGCATCCGAAATATGAGAGAGCCAGCAGAAGCACCTTCAGACGAAAGTGGATTTACCGGCTTCAGCCCAGGCAGACTGAGGTTGGGGATGCCAGGAGGGGGAAGCCTTAAAATAATTTCTGGCCTTTTGGGACAGTTGTCTGGAAGACGGAGTGTTGGAGAACCTAGGAAAGGATCAAAATCTAGGACTGGTCTTGGTCTGCTTGACCCTGGTTTGAGGGAGGTGGGTGCTCTTGCCACCAGTCTATGAGATGATTTAGTCCAACCTGTTCCCGAAGAGACGGGAACCTGAAAAAGGAAGCGCGGTCAGGAACCGTTTGGAAGCAGTATCTGCAAACCTAGCCTTTTGCCAGGTCGTCCAGCGGATAGAAATGGTAGAAGCCGAAGCCCGAGCTACCAGTCGGGCAGCGTCAAAAGAAGCCTCACATACGTACTTGGACACATTAGAGATAAGGTGGGTACTTACAAAAAACTGTGGGGGTAGAGAAATTAATAAAACGACTCCGGTACTACACAGCAATAAACTACTGCCTTCACCCAGCTCTGCTAGGAAAAAATACCGTACAGTGAGTAAAACTCAGACACTGAGGCTAGGACACTTGCCAGAAAAAAGAAAAAGGGTCGGTCTTACCCAGTTTCAGAGTGTCTTATACTCGTCCTGAGGCAAAGATGCAGCAATCACTGTCAGTAGCTTCTGTCCCCCCAGCAGCCTCTATCCAAATGCAGGAGAGACAGAGCAAGGAAGATAGGTCACTCCCCTGAACCACTGCGATTGGCCAACAGCGGTCATGTGGACATGTCTGGCCAATCGGAGAAGACTGATTCCCCATGGGGAGATAGTTAAGAAGCTCGCTGGGACGCTATTGGATGAGCAGAGGACCAGCCTCACCCACTTGTTACACCACACACTGACGGAAATTCAAACACTGCCACTACATGCTGGCAAAAAGTGGTGCCGCCTATAGTAAAAAGAAAAGTTGGCACCTCCGACTACAGCCCGGCTACAAATTGTGCCTATTAAGCATCAAGGGTCTGCAGAGCCTGGAAAAAGTAGCGGCCAGTGGGTGGAGTCTAGAAGACCCCAAGTAGTGTCGGTGTTGTAACAATAGAGGATGGGGGGGAAGCAGGTGTTGTAACACTCACCCTCCCCATGTCTACATCCTCCATTGCATTCTTCAACTCCCAGTTGTGTGACTAGCAGGAGCACCAGGAGAACCTCTTGAGTAGTTCACCATTAAGTATGGCAAGACACAGGTGGGTGTGGTTGTGAGACGTGCTCCTTAGGCTGGTGGGTGACAGGAGTGGACGCTCTTGTCCCACTTGTTTTAATAGGCAGGTGGACAACAGCGCATTTGTAGTATGACACCATGCGCCTGCTTTAGAGGGTACAACAGTGGGTCTAGGTCAACTCCGTTTCCCAGCTAACAAGGGAAAGAAATAATAAAAAAATAAACTAACATAAAATAACGGTAAAGACTCTGGTGCATTAGCAGGAGTATCTGCCTCCTACGGACACAAAGCGGAGACCGAATAGCTCAGTGTCCATATGCAGGGTATATCCTGTAGGAGGGGCCACTTTTACATTTTGAATGTCAAGCCTCCTGGTGGCCACAGCATATACCCACGGTCTGTGTCCCCCAATGCAACAAATGAGAAAATGGACCTCATCTCCTGGAGATTGATCTTTAAGATACCTCCTTGGGGTGGAATAAGTCCTCTTTATAAAATACTCTGTGAAGGGACCAGCCTAAGCGGACTACGAAGGCGGAAATGCTTCAGGGCAGCAACTGTGGATTGCAAGAGTCTGGATAAGTCCCCTATGGCACCCTCAGGTGGTACAGCACTTTAACGGACGTCACCGAGAAAAGGGCAGCAGGCTGGAAACTTGGTCTAAAAATGTGAACAAGCAAAATGCGTAGCCACCACCGAGTGGAATAATTGTTTCGAGAGATCCTATCGGTAGAACGTGTAATAAATAAAGAAATTCCTGGGGGTGTGAAAAAAACAAATAAAAGGTACTATCCCAGTAAAAAGTACTAAAGGGACCCTTTTATGGTGCTAGGAAACTTTAGGTAAGACCCAGTAGAAGGGGAGAAAATGTAGACCCACCTTGGTGAGGTGAGGGAAGGAGGCAGCAGTAGTCTCACAGCGAGATTAAAAGGACAGAAAATAAAAAAAACACAAGAAGATGAGGGGACAACAGGACGGTTAGTTCATACTCATCTGTCCGTCATCTTCAGGTGTACTCAGGATGACCCCTTCAATAAATGACCGATTCAGGGTGGGGATACCAGCATAGGTTTAGTAGGAGGACTGGGTGACCGACGTAGGAGGAAGAAGAGAAGCAGCAGCCTGTCTGGTTTCTGGTACCCTCAGGGAATAGTGACTAGCATGACTGCCCAGCAGTGCCAAAAATCCTAAATGTACAGTAGAAGGTGAGAGAGAGAACAGGAGGCTGACCCCTGTTTCTGCTGCCACCTTTAGGGAGAGAAAATAAAGGAATTAAACAAAAAAAAATGAAGTCCTGTCTGCCTCCTATGGACACTGGGCTATAACGGATTAGAATAGCGCTTGTGGGAGGGGTATTGCCTGCATAGGAGGAGCCAATACTTTGCTTTGTCCAGTGTCAGCCTCCAAGGGGCAGGGCAACATACCCATGGTGTGGTGTACCCCAATGATATAAATGAAAAAAAGTTATGATAAGTTTGCTTTAATATATTGAGAACTTAAAATAATTTGTATCAAATGTGTGAGGTGCAGGCAAATAGAACAGATTTTAGAAAAGAAAAACAAATTCTCACCAGCAGGTAGAAGCCAGTGGTTAGCTGCGACAAGCTCCTCGTTCTCTTCTTCCAAATTCTCTGCACTTGGTCCTTCTTCATTCAATTGAAATACATGAACACATATATTGCACTTTCCCAGGTCAATAGGCTTACATAAAAAAAAGAAAAAAGATAAGTCAGATATAACAACTAGAACTGTATGTGGAAAAAATGTAAAAATAAGCAGATTCCTCCAGCATTAAAACATGCACACATGCAAAATGATATTTGAAATACACATAAACTTTAAAAGTAAATGTATTACCTATCATTTTTTTTAAATTGTTTTTTTTACTAATCAAAACCAGATTGATACATATTCTTTTTTTTAATGTTTTTATTTTATGATTGTAGATTTTTCTATTCTATTTTCTGTTCATAATTATGGAGGCAGCCTGTAGGCTGGAGAGGACTCAATTCATTCTATGGGAGTATCTTCTAGGCATGCTCTGTGACCTGTGCAGAGGTCACTGTGTAGAAAGAGATAAAAGGATAGCGGTTTCCATCACCTTTAGTTAATGGCAGTACATGTACGTGGCATGTCACCAAGGGGTTAAACAAATTATATCACCATGTTTTTGCTTCTTCAGCAAATTATAAGAAAAGTGGATTAATTATTGCTGTTAAAAATACTTTGGCTTTTTCCCGTACTAAATCCTATGTAGATCTTTTGGGTAGATAAGTTATAGTGGTGTGTTCCATCAATATTTTTATATATACTTTTGTTTCTTTCTATGTTCTTTTTATGAGCCTATTAGACGTAAATTGAGGGTCTTACACTCCCTCTTTAGTATGCTTAAAAAAACTATCGGAAACTTAAAAAAAACTATCGGAAACTTTTTTTTTTTTTACTTCAAAGTAACTTTGCTGCAGCTTTTTCCCCCGTGCAACAGTCCACATCTTTTCTCTCCAGTACTGTATGCAATATTCAATCTTCCCATAGTTCCCATCATGCCCCTAAACAGACAGTTGTGCAACACCGTTGTCTCTTGCATCTGACATCTTGGACTTGCCATTTATTCCACTAATAGAGTAGAGAAGATGTCTCTGACATGGTAAGTATCTGAAGTTGGTTTCATAATGTATCTGTAGGCACTCGGATAAATACCTACTCTCCCAGCATCCCCCCCTCCGCCTGCATTTTTTCAGTGCCTGCTCTCACCTGAGCTATACAATATGGTCTGTACAGATCTGTCCTTATAGTATATACTGTATACATGGCTATCCTTACACTACACTCCTCAACATTGAAATTTCAACACCAAGTAGGGCAAGCCGTAAGGTGATGCAGATCGAGGAAGCAGCAGATGTCGCTAAGATCTGCAAATGATCAAATTTTCAAGCACCTAGCTCCAAACTGTGGCATATAAGAGGTCATAAAAGCCAGATTGAACACAAAGTTTTTTTAGAGACATGAAATCTCAAAAATCGGATCAAGTGGTGTGGAATGATTGTGCGATGCAAACGGAGTAGGACAGAATCCCTGAACTGAGAGACGTTGGTTTATCACTCCGATAGATCGCTACATGCCTAGGCCAAGATGTCAGGCAGGCGCCACATCACTACATCAGACTCTACTCCTATACAGAGATTGTGAGAAAGGCCGAAACTTCCCCAAAAAATTACTTGACAAAATAAACACAAAGCTCTTGAAATAAAGCATTTTGAAAAATCTACTTCTACATTCTTTCTACTGAGCGCTAGGCTTATGCTTTGTACATCCAATTGCGGGGTATGCAACCCGAACCCTTACAGCACCTGAACACTCCATTCAGGAGTGCAGCCCATTGTTTCTTCTCTACATATCCCAAGCCTAGACTGGCAACCAGTGTCGACACAAGACATCAGTAGGCATTTGCACAACACTGGTCTACGAGCCAGACGTCATTCTACAGATGTTCCATTGAGAACACGCACAGCAAGACGGCATTGGAGGCTGGAATGGAGGTCTATTCTCTTCAGCGATGAGTCCCGCTTGTGTCTCGAATGGAATGATAGCTGAAGATTGGTCTGGAGATCATGCCATGAAGAGGCCTTCACAAGGGAACGTCACACCGGTCCTAATCCCAGGAATATGATGTGGGAGGGCATAATGTACGGTAACCAGACCCGTCTAGTCTTCATTTTAGCTACACTAACAGCTCTGCGTTACATTGATTTGGTTGTGGAACCAGTAGTACGGCCATTTCTCCAAAGTGTCCCAGAAACCGTTTTTTTAAAACAGGACAACGGATGTTGTTCATGCTAATGGAAGCAGCCTGCGTGGCCTAATGGTCTTCTGGCTTGTATCCGATAGAGCACATCTGGGACGTCATTGGTCGGCAGTTGCAAAAAATCTATCTCTCACTGATAAACTTAACCTAGCCTAAAAATTCTAGACTGTTCATGTCTTTGACAGTGGGCATACTTACAAAATCAGCAAGGGATCAAATACTTATTTCCTTCACTGTATATATCTACAGCTATATCGGCTGACTACAGCTTACACATGCATACACGCTTGACCCATCTCACCAAACGCATGTGTACTGACAATGGAGAGGTTACAAAGACGCTTTTAGGCTTTTTTCTACCAAAGTACCTAAGGATCAAGCTTTTTAACTGAACAAACTTCAACTCCAAATGTTTGGCCCACATACACTTTTGGTGTTTGAAAGCAAAGGAATTATCTCATACACATTCTATTGGAATATCCTGATGGAATGTTATTTTCCTATCACTGTACATCACATACTTATTACAATGTTTTGTATTATTTGTCACGGGAACTCCATCTCTTTCGTATAAAGCGAATGAAATAGTTCGGGAATCAGAACCATAGCATCCAGTGTTTTCAAAACAAAATAATGACATCAAGATTGGTCATCACATGCATTTGGTCTCCCAGCCTCTCCCAGTAAACAATGATCACAGTATTCAGCGTCATTCCATGTTAAAGTCTGCTTTTATTGAATTCAAGCAAAATAAGGATTCCTAAAACAGAGCATTATCAATGATGGATGCGTATGAAACACAATATTTAAGGGCAACCTTATAGGCCAGTCAAAAGTTCCGGATGAACTACAGTATAGGGTACCTGTTAGATAGAAATGACTAAAACGGCCTGTATAAAACATACAGAAAATAAATGGCAAACAGATGTCTACAACCAACAAATTTTACTACGTTGTAAATGGAAGTGACAACTAATCAACAATAATCTGATTGCAAAGGGTCAGCCAGCCTAGTACTACTACATGAAAGGAATTCCTAGTTACAGAACTGTGAAACAAGAGTGATGCCTTTCTAACAAGATTTCTCTACTTGGTCTCTTTACTGAAGACGAATTCCTTTTGACTTGAACACTCAAAATACCGGTTCCCAGTGGCTACTTCCGCTGCCTCTTCATAAGGAATATCTGATTGGACAGCTCATATACTGCACGTACGTACCAGTGTCTCTCTGCTTTTGAGTACCCAAAGCTAAAGTGTGGTGAACCAACTCTGTCTTCCTCAGTTGACAAGAGCGTGTATTTTTGCTGAATTAAAGTTCTGGTCCATGCCAGCTGGCTACGCCTTGGCATACAAGCCATCTATGAAAAAAATGCTGCCATTTGGTGCGATATTTAAGTAGAGAACGGTGATAAACTTCAAGAAAGCCTGTATGACAAAAGTTGGATAGAAGTAACAAATCCTTCTGTAATCTTGGATTCAGGGCCTTTTTTTTTTCACTTCCTCGTAAGCCAGACTTTTTTTTTCTCCCACATTCAACGAAGTTCAACATCTGCTGACAAATCATCATGCTGGTATTTTAGGTAGTTTGAATTTGGATCCTCTCACAAGTGCACATTTACCACATGGTATAGTATAGAGTTCCATTTATTTTTCAGGAGCTATGAGTTATCATCACATATGCTGCCACTCAATCACAGGTCGTTTTTTTTTCAATGGATTTTGCCACATGCCAGAAGTCGAATTCGTGGCTGACATTTGGATACTCTTCTTTTATCATCTTGCGGAATCCCATGTGACTGTTGGTGCAGACGATACCCACATTTACTTTCTTGGAAATCAAATAATCCAGGGCTTTTTTGCATGCAATTTTTTAGAGCCCAACATAGGATACGCCTGATCAAATTTGCAGATTATCAAAGTTCAAAATCTTTGTTAGTGTTTATGTCCAGAAATGTATAACAACAATATTCGGCGTTATGGCCGGGTGAGTTACATTGACCATAAACCGCCACACACATAGGTGACTGGTCAGGGGCCTGAATTTTTTTCTCTTGTTCAACTTCCAACAAATGGTCAATATTTGGAAAGAGATACGTTCTTTTTTTTTTTTACACCGATAAAAGGTAGTATGGAAAATAAATATTATGCCTGCCAGGAATAAGAATTGATTTATTTTAGTGTAGGTGTTCCCTCTGGACTGCAATTGACAGAACCAAATTTCCCCGTGGTTTTCTGTTGATTCTTGGTTGACTCTCCAAGTCTATTATAATGTCCACTGGCCCAATGGACATACAGTGGAGGAAATAAGTATTTGATCCCTTGCTGATTTTGTAAGTTTGACCACTGTCGAAGACATGAACATTCTAGAATTTTTAGGCTAGGTTCATTTTATCAGTGAAAGATAGATTATATAAAAAAAAAAAAAAAAAAAAAAAGAAAATCACATTGTCAAAATTATATATATTTATTTGCATTGTGCACAGAGAAATAAGTATTTGATCCCCTACCAACCATTAAGAGTTCAGCCTCCTCCAGACCAGTTACACGCTCCAAATCAACTTGGTGCCTGCATTAAAGACAGCTGTCTTACATGGTCACCTGTATAAAAGACTCCTGTCCACAGACTCAATTAATCAGTCTGACTCTAACCTCTAAAACATGGGCAAGACCAAAGAGCTTTCTAAGGATGTCAGGGACAAGATCATAGACCTGCACAAGGCTGGAATGGGCTACAAAACCATAAGTAAGACGCTGGGTGAGAAGGAGACAACTGTTGGTGCAATAGTAAGAAAATGAAAGACATACAAAATGACTGTCAATCGACATCGATCTGGGGCTCCATGCAAAATCTCACCTCGTGGGGTATCCTTGATCCTGAGGAAGGTGAGAGCTCAGCCGAAAACTACACGGGGGGAACTTGTTAATGATCTCAAGGCAGCTGGGACCACAGTCACCAAGAAAACCATTGGTAACACATTACGCCGTAATGGATTAAAATCCTGCAGTGCCCGCAAGGTTCCCCTGCTCAAGAAGGCACATGTACAGGCCCGTCTGAAGTTTGCAAATGAACATCTGGATGATTCTGAAAGTGATTGGTAGAAGGTGCTGTGGTCAGATGAGACTAAAATTGAGCTCTTTGGCATTAACTCAACTCGCCGTGTTTGGAAGAAGATAAATGCTGCCTATGACCCAAAGAACACCGTCCCCACTGTCAAGCATGGAGGGGGAAACATTATCTTTTGGGGGTGTTTCTCTGCTAAGGGCACAGGACTACTTCACCGCATCAATGGGAGAATGGATGGAGCCATGTACCGTCAAATCCTGAGTGACAACCTCCTTCCCTCCACCAGGACATTAAAAATGGCTCGTGGCTGGGTCTTCCAGCACGACAATGACCCGAAACATACAGCCAAGGCAACAAAGGAGTGGCTCAAAAAGAAGCACATTAAGGTCATGGAGTGGCCTAGCCAGTCTCCAAACCTTAATCCTATCGAAAACTTATGGAGGGAGCTGAAGATCCGAGTTGCCAAGCGACAGCCTCGAAATCTTAATGATTTACAGATGATCTGCAAAGAGGAGTGGGCCAAAATTCCATCTAACATGTGTGCAAACCTCATCATCAACTACAAAAAACGTCTCACTTCTGTGCTTGCCAACAAGGGTTTTGCCACCAAGTATTAAGTCTTGTTTGCCAAAGGGATCAAATACTTATTTCTCTGTGCACAATGCAAATAAATATAATTTTGACAATGTGATTTTCTTTTTTTTTTTTTTTTTATATAATCTATCTCTCACTGGTAAAATTAACCTAGCCTAAAAATTCTAGACTGTTCATGTCTTTGAAAGTGGGCAAACTTACAAAATCAGCAAGGGATCAAATACTTATTTCCTTCACTGTATATAGCAGTGTTAGTGGCAACTTTTTGTCACAATTATTTTCAACGGCTGGCCACATTTACATATAACTTGCATAATAAATTTGTTGAGGCAACTCTCAATCACAATAAAAGTGTTTTCAAGCACTGAATGTAAAGCAGTGGTCTGCTTTACCTCACATAAGCTCTTAGGGTATGATCACACAGTTTTTTTATGTGAAAACCGCGGCAAAAAATGCTTTCCATTGATTTCAATGGGGAGCGGAGGCGTTTTTCCCGAGAGCGGAAAACCGTCTCACGGGAAAAAGAAGAGACATGCCCTATCTTCGGGGGTTTACGTCTCTGACCTCCCATTATCAATGGGAGGCGGAGAAAGCGCATTTTGCGGTGTTTTTTTTTACCCGCGGCGCTCAATGGCCGCGGGTGAAATACGGCGTGCAGGCAGAGCAAAATCTGCCTCAAAATTCCAAACGCAATTTTGAGGCAGATTTTCTGCCTGCAAAAAACTCTGTGAACCTACCCTTAGAGAGTAATTCTTTAGTTGTAAGATAATTTTCAAGATCAACTGTGTGATCCTCGCTCTCAGTAGTGGATCCAATAATATCAGACATGTGAAAAGTGGAATCTCCATCGGAGTAGTGATGTTACTTTCCAGAAATGAGAATACCGCCAAAAAACTTGGTGTGGATGTATAGACAATAGAACGTCAGGTAAAGCCATTTCAGATTCACCTTTAAAAGGATACATTAACCAGCTCAGGCTGACGGTGTATGTCAATAATGTTTGGGTCACAATCAATTTGTGAGAATTGATCTGGCCCGATTACAAGCACTGATTTTCTCTTGGCATGCAGGATTTGGGTCAAAAAATTCTAAGCACTTTTTTTTCAGTTTTGGCCTTCTCCTGCTACATTGCAATTTAACGTTTGACTTAGGATCTTTGGCTTGAGTGTATTGTATGTGCATGGTCTGTTTGGCATCCAGCATCCCTTTAATCTATGCCAAACTCATTACTGTGACCGTCAGGTAAAGGTGTGCTTGCAACATCAAAATTGCAGCCACAAGTCGGACAATGCAATCCAGAATTACCCAAGTTTTTGCTGGAAACCTGTGTGTGCTTTCTTTTGCGGAATGGCAACTTAGTATGTAGATGCTGCTGTATTATCAGTAAAAAATGTTGGCAAAGCATATTTTCTTAGACACTTCCCCTTATTTGGTTAAAAATATATGAATCCTCTGTGAAATTTCTGGAACACATACCATAAGTATCAAAAATGTTTGATTCACGTACAATCTTTGCAAACCCGTCAAGGTCTCCAAAATCTTTCTTGGTTTACACAAGACGAAGACAAATTTTTTCAATGTTTTTGGGAAAAACATTGAGAATGACATCCATTGATTTAGTGCGACTTCCAGAAGAACATTCTCGAACCACACAGGGAGTCATCCTAGTAAATGAATTGTAATCCATCAGATCTAGCAAATTTACATGGAATTGTATTTGATATTTCTAACAAGCATTAATTTGCGATCGGTCCGGGGATTCCGGGCCTGGATAGTGACATCAGGGGCTTCCCCAGGAGCGAAATCCCAAGCTAGAGCTTTGCCAACGCTCTGGCCTGGGATTCCAGCATCTCATAGCCCCTAACGTCACTGTCCATATATGTGAATCAGTTCTTAGGCTGGATCTACACGGCGATTTTGGCCATGATGGGAGTTGTGCAGGTTGCTGTGTCTGTAAATCTCAGTCGCAAATAAGCAGAGCTCGATTTTTTTTTTGCGACTGCGATTTGCAGTCACGTCGATCTTGTGGTCGCATTGAGACTCCATTCATTTGCATTAGTTCAGGTCTCACAGGGCAGCAAGGCGACCTTTTGTCATGCAACTCCCATCATGGCCAAAATCACAGTGTAGCCTTCCTGGGTACATATGGCTTGGTTTGTTTTTTTTGTTAGCATTCATTGAGTGGCGTTATTAATGTGTTAGATGGAGCAAACTTTCTTGTATGTTGTATATGTGTGGGGGTGGTTACTGCTTCCATTTTTTATCCTGCACTCCTCTCATTCCGCCCTAGGGTGATTTTAATTAGTTTAATGCTAGTTCCTACTATCCCCGGGTATATTCTGTAGGCTTAGTCCCAGAACAGGGAGGATGAGCAGTGTAGGGACCCATCTTATAGAGGTCGCCTTGACATGGCAGGTGGGCTCACACAATTTCATCAAAATGTGCGCTAAGAACCTCACTATTGTAAGAAAGTTCAGCAGCAATGCATATTTATTTATCGTGTTTAGGTGCCATTGGTGAGTGCTGTCGCCACTTTCTTGTGTGCTGTATAAATTTGCAGTTACATGCGCTCTTGCTCCTGTATAACATGTTTTGTTTCATTTTGCTGGAATGTGCTGATCAAACTCTCTTGTCTCCTATGTGTTGCATTTATGTGGGGTGACTGCCTCCATTTTTTGATCTTGCACTCCCCCATTCTTCCCTGGGTAATTTTAATTAGTTTAATGCCGATTCCTACCATCCCCAAATTATATGTAGGTTTAGTCCCAGTTCTGGGTGTATGAGCAGCGTAGGGACCACCTTATAGAGGTTGTTTTATCGTGGCAGGTGGGCTCACACAATTTGATCAACATGCACGCTAAGAACCTCACTATTACAAGTAGATTCAGCAGCAATGCATATTTATTTATGTCATTGGTGTTCAGAGTGCGGTCGCCATTTTCTTGTGTACGAATACATAACATATATATATTACTTGTATCAATATCCTGCCTCTAATAAGCCACATGACTAACAATATCCATTCCTCTATACCCCCCAAAATACTTGTCAGACCCAATTTGAGAAATAATAACCTGCAGTGTCTGCTGCTTCTCTAAAGTGGGCGAACAAGTTGAAAAGACGCGCACTGCTACTTGAGAAGAAGCGCATGATGGCACCGCCTCCCTGTAACCCTCTTCTCTCTCTATACACTCTATTCCATACTATATATAAAGGGTCGGAGGGTACAGGGAGGTGGGGCCAGACAGGCGCTTCTGCTACAAAAGCGTCTCTGCTGCATAATATGGAACGGGAAGCAGCAGAACACATCACATTATCTTCCCTGTGCTCTACTGCTGCCGGTTCCATAGTGTAGACCTCCGGCGCCAGGATGGGGCTGTGGTTCATTGATTTTAGGACAGAGCATGCGTCTTGGACGTCATGATGAGGCTGCCGCCCAAGTTTTAGAGTGGCTATTTCAAACACATGACGTCAAAAGGAGCCAAAATTCCTTAAAGTACACTACAAAATGTATTTATATTAGACATGCTGCCACAAAATAAAAAGTTTATTGAAAAATTAGTTACACTTTAAATAAATACAAAGAGGGTTCTGTTCTAATAACGGAGCACTTTAACATGATTATGTGGCCATCCTCCGATACCCTTTGTCCTTTAGCGTTGATAGGCCTACAGACTTATAACAAATGGCATTACATAAAAACAATTTAGATGTATTCAGACTAGAGATGCACAATGCATCTAAATTTCGATACCATTCCGATGCTTTGCGCTGGGAAACTGTTCGATACCGTCAATTTATGTATTTTGATACGAAGCTGTATGTCCACACAGCTTAGTATTGAAATACATGGAGAACATGGAGCATGCACAGTAAAGCGCCCGCGATGTTCTCTTCCTTCAGTGACTGCCCCGCGCGGCATTAGTTCTGGGCGCGTCACAGTAGGAGGGAGGAACTCTCCTTCCCCCTTTCCCACTGCCACCAATAATGGGCTGAGTCCTTCCTCCTGTTTCCGATGCCATCAATGATGATCTGTTTCTGTCTGTAGAGGCAGGGAGGGAGAAGTATGGCGCGAGCGGTACAGGCAGTGGGTTCCTGTAGAGGTGCCTGTGTCGCTCGCACCCTAAGTTTGGAATCAGGACTGAGCTGCAGTGTAGTCACGGAGAGGAAAACCACAGGCATGTATTAGACCAGAACAGCCCAAAATAAAGGCACTAGTATTTGTTTCAGCCATCATTGAGGAACATTGGGGTTAATGTGACCAACATTAACCCTAATGTTACCATTAATATTAAAGGGGTTTTCCCACAAAATCACATAAATCCTCTACCTACAGGATAGGGCCTACATGTGATTGCTGGGTGTCAGCCACTGGGACCCCCAGCGATGAGGAGAACAGAGAACGAAAGTCCCCCGAAGTGCTCCATGAGAATGGAGCATTGTCACGATCTAGGGGTATGTGGACCCACTAGGCTGCTCCGCCGTAGCGGGGGGAAGTTGGCCAAGTCAGTCTATGCAAAGTTCTTAGCACAAGGGTACCTGTGAGAGTGCGGACAGTAGCAGAGGCTTTGGCACAGATGGAACTTGACTTTCACCCGGAGACCACTCAGCGTGGTCTCCGGTCATGTGATCGCTGTGACAGCGTGTCACAGCGCTCCTCCCAGCCACGCTTGTGCGCCGACGGTAAGGAGCTCAGCTATGTGAACGCTGTGACAGCCTGTCACAGCGATCACATGCGTGCCGACGGTAAAGGAGCTCCAAGATACAGCTCTATCACCAAGCTTCTGAGTGGTCTCTGGTCAGGTGATCGCTATGACAGCCTGTCACAGCGATCACCAGTTGAATCTTCTCCCTCTCTGGCAGACTGGAGAAGAATAATGGGGAGAAGAATAATGTAATGTAATAAAAAAACAAAAAAACAACACTTTTTTTGGTTTTTCAATAACATTTTTCTCCATAAATAAATTTGTCTATCTGCTACACGGTGACTTTGGCCACGCACGACACAGGTCAACCAGCCAAAGATCGCTATGTCCCGTAGCCTACATTGCATGTAATAAAAGTTAATGTGGTTGTGTCACAACATGCAAGTTGCCACAACATGACAGTTGCAAGAAATCCAAACCGTCGTGTCGCAGTTACTTGCAGGTTGCAACGCGACCACATTGACTTTCATTACTTGCATTGTAGGCTATGGGACACAGCGATCTTTGCTCGGACAACCTGTACACCGAGTATTTTGCAGTAGTTTCCACGTCAAAATCAGCACCAAAAAACGCTGTGTGAATTGGGCCTTAGGGGGACGTTAGATGTGGAGGATTCACTGCAAATTTTACCTGCGGATTTGCGCAGGCAAAGTCTGAAGCGGATTACAGTACAAGGCAAGTAGATGAGGTTTTACAAAGCTCATATGCATGCTGCAGACATTTTACACGGCAGATTTTCAAATCTTTGATATGTCGTTAAATTAATACCTTGCGGTCTGCTTTCCATAAAATAATCATTTTTGGGGTGTCAAAGGGGTTTTCAAAGGGGTTTTCCAGTCCACAAAAATTGATGGCCTATCCTCAGCATAAGGCCCTATTCACACGACATGGTTTCCCGGCCGTATGATGGCCGTTCAAAAAACATCCGTTACACAAAGAAAATAGGAACAATAGACTCCAAATGGGGCTATTCACACGAACAATTTTTTGACGGCCCGGTAAACCGGGCCGTCAAAAAATAATGACATGCCGTATTTTCGGCCGTTCTCCACGTAGGAGCGGAATCCCCAATCCCCGACCACAGCTTTGGCAACACTGTGGCCGGGGATTGGGGATTCCGCTCCAGGAGAAGTCCCTGACTTCGCTGTCCATATATGAACACAGTGACGTCGATGACTTCTGAAGCGGAATCCCCAGCGCTGTGGCCGGGGCTTACGCTCCAGACGAAGTCCCTGCCTTCACTGTCCATATATGAACACAGTGACATCCGGGACTTCTGAAGCGGAATCCCCACCGCTGTGGCCGGGGATTCTGATCCAGGAGAAGTCCCTGCCTTCAATGTCCATATATGGACACAGTGACGTCAGGGACTTCTGAAGCGGAATCCCCACCACTGTGGCCGCGGATTCCGATCCAGGAGAAATCCCTCACTTTACTGTCCATATATGGACAGTGAAGTGAGGGACTTCTCCTGGAGCCGTCCCCTACAGGTAGGTAGGGGGGTGTGCCATCTATGGGGGGTGACTATGTACAAGGGGGCTGTGTGGCATTACCTACAGGGGGGCTCTGTGGCATTACCTACAGGGGGGCTCTGTGGCATTACCTACAGGCGGGGCTGTCTGGCACTACCTACAGGCGGGGCTGTCTGGCACTACCTACAGGAGGGGCTGTCTGGCACTACCTACAGGAGGGGCTGTCTGGCACTACCTACAGGAGGGGCTGTCTGGCACTACCTACAGGAGGGGCTGTCTGGCACTACCTACAGGAGGGGCTGTCTGGCACTACCTACAGGAGGGGCTGTCTGGCACTACCTACAGGAGGGGCTGTCTGGCACTACCTACAGGAGGGGCTGTCTGGCACTACCTACAGGAGGGGCTGTCTGGCACTACCTACAGGAGGGGCTGTCTGGCACTACCTACAGGAGGGGCTGTCTGGCACTACCTACAGGAGGGGCTGTCTGGCACTACCTACAGGAGGGGCTGTCTGGCACTACCTACAGGAGGGGCTGTCTGGCACTACCTACAGGAGGGGCTGTCTGGCACTACCTACAGGAGGGGCTGTCTGGCACTACCTACAGGAGGGGCTGTCTGGCACTACCTACAGGAGGGGCTGTCTGGCACTACCTACAGGAGGGGCTGTCTGGCACTACCTACAGGAGGGGCTGTCTGGCACTACCTACAGGAGGGGCTGTCTGGCACTACCTACAGGAGGGGCTGTCTGGCACTACCTACAGGAGGGGCTGTCTGGCACTACCTACAGGAGGGGCTGTCTGGCACTACCTACAGGAGGGGCTGTCTGGCACTACCTACAGGAGGGGCTGTCTGGCACTACCTACAGGAGGGGCTGTCTGGCACTACCTACAGGAGGGGCTGTCTGGCACTACCTACAGGAGGGGCTGTCTGGCACTACCTACAGGGGGGGCTGTGTGGCACTACCTACAAGGGGAGCTGTGTGGCACTACCTACAGAGGGACTGTGGCAGTATCTACAGAGGGAAGTGTGTGGCAAAAAATGTACAAATGAAATTCATCCGATTTTAAAACGGACAAGGAAAAAAATGGATGCAAAACAGGTCCAAATCGGCCGTTGAAAACGGAAACACGGCCCGGAACGGATGCAAAACGTCCGGGAAAGACGGCTATTTTAATTGGCCGACACTCAGACCCTGTCATGTGAATAGAGCCTTAGCCATCAATATCTGATTGGTGGTGGTCTGTCTCCCTGCAGCCCCGCCGATCAGCAATTTTGAAGGGGCCGCGATGCTCGTACCATTGTCGCTATCCTTCATTTCCTTTACTGCTCACACTGTGAATCGCGGACACATTTGTAGCGGCGGTTCACAGTATTACAGTATACACTTGAATGGTAGAAGGCTGTAATACTGTGAACCGCCGCTACAAGTGTGTCCCCGAATCACAGTGTGAGCAGAAAAAGGAAATGAAGTGGAAGCAGCGCTCGTATAAGCACTGTGGCCCCTTCAAAACAGCCGATCGACGGGGGTGCCGGGTGTCGATCACTGACCGATCAGATATTGATGGCCTATTCGGAGGATAGGCCATCAGTTTTTGTGGACTGGAAAAGCCACAACATTTGTAATGGTCATATGGTGTCAGCGAACCAGCTTTGGAAATTTTTTCTCTAAAAGCCAGTTTGCGCACCATTCTTTGTAAGCGCCACCTTGCGCCCAGCATGTAAGAAATGCACACATATTTGGTATCGTTGAAGTCAGAAGAAGTTGCCAAATATGTATTCAGGTGTGTTTACCCAGTGGCATGCAACAGATGTAGAAAAAAAAAAAACCTCACCTAAAACCACACATTCACAATTTTTTCAAATTTATTTTCTATTGTTCCTTCCATATTTTAAAAAAAAGTAAAATATATCTATTATTTTTTTACACAATATGGAAGCCCAATATGTTCTGAAAAAAACAAGACCAAATTACATGTAGGTTGGAAAATAATAGAACAACAATGTGCTTTTAAATTGGCACTTGGCTAAAACTTAAAAATGGGCGTGGTTAGGAAGGGGGGTAAAGCTCATGGTCAGAAAGTGGTTAAACTATGAATTGCTTTTTGTTGCTAGCATAAAAGGTCATTGAAAATGTTCTTACCTTTCTGTCTTTTAGCTTTAGCTCTGTATCTACAACAGCTACAGAGTTCACATTTTTCACTAAAAAGAAGTCATCAAATTCTGCCCAGGTGTAATCTCCGAATACAACAGAGTGTCTGTTTATTAACTGCATCACATGAGCCGTTACATCTTCATTCTTTGCTGTGCTGAAGCATGAAAACATAAAACTAGCGTATTAATTGTCACAGCAATCAAGAAAAGTACTTTTATTTTCTAACACTTCCATTTTGAGAGCATAAGAACACTGTCACATTAAATGAACAATAACTTTAACAACTTATGAAATATTATAGTACATATATATATATATATATATATATATATATATACTTTGTAGTTTACTTACTGTTAAAATTTTGTTGCATTATCCATGAAAATTCTGTGTGAAGTATCTGCCTCTAGAGCACTCGCTGCCTGTAATCTGCTGTCCAAAACCTATTGTCAAGCAAAATCCGCCTCTAGTTACAGAGCAAAAAAGACGGATTGCTGGAAGTGGGGGAGTGTTGCTGCCTGGCAATATAAGTCTATAGAAAGGGGAGGGGAAAGCAGCAGGAGGGAGCGGAGAGAGAAAGATACACAGGTCAGCTGCCTAGACAAGACTATGGAGAGTGAAGGGTATCAGGAAGAGAGACCAGGAGAAGAGATAGACACAGACATGTTGCCCATACTAGTCTATAATAGAGGGGGGAAAAAATACAGAAGTGCAGAAGCTTCTGGTAAGATTTGTGTGATACCTCAATGCTGGATTCTCAGCTACACTGTTCTTTATTGTTAATATATATGTCCTAGACACACTATGTATATACACACACACACACATATACTAGTCCTTCTCAATGAATTAGAATATAATAAAAAAGTTAATTTCATTAATTCAATTTAAAAAGTGAAACTCATATAGATTCACTTTTTGAATTGAATTAATGAAATTAATTCAACTCATATTATATAGATTCATTACACACAGAGTGATCTATTTGCAGCATTTATTTCTTTTAATGTGATGATTATGGCTAATAGTTCATGAAAACACAAAATTTTGTGTCTCCGAAAATTAGCCCAATTTGAAAA
Organism: Rhinoderma darwinii; assembly: GCF_050947455.1. NCBI lineage: Eukaryota > Metazoa > Chordata > Amphibia > Anura > Rhinodermatidae > Rhinoderma > Rhinoderma darwinii. The sequence goes on from NC_134691.1 coordinate 204,738,831, forward strand.
ATTATTTGTAATACCGAAATTTAGGCCTACTAAAACGTATGTATAGCATATGCACTCAATACTTGGTCGGGGCTTCTTTTGCATGAATTACTCCATCAATGCGGTGTGGCATGGAGGCGATCAGCCTGTGGCACTGCTGAGGTTATATGGAAGCCCAGGTTGCTTTGATAGCGGCCTTCAACTCGTCTGCATTGTTGGGTCTGGTGTCTCATCTTCCTCTTGACCATACCCCATAGATTCTCTATGGGGTTTAGGTCAGGCAATTTGAGGGTCAATCAAGCGCAGTGATACTGTGGTTATTAAACCAGGTATTGGTACTTTTGGCAGTGTGGGCAGGTGCCAAGTCTTGCTGGAAAATGAAATCAGCATCTCCATAAAGCTTGTAAGCAGAGGGAAGCATGAAGTGCTCTAAAATGTCCTGGTAGATGGCTGCGCTGACTCTGGACTTGATATAGCACAGTGGACCAGCACGGTTGCTCAGTGGTCCAAAGTCCTGTTTTCAGATGAAAGTAAATTTTGAATTTCATTTGGAAATCAAGGACCCAGAGTCTGGAAGAAGAGTAAAGAGGCAACAATCCAAGTTGCTTGCAGTCCAGTGTGAAGTTTCCACAGTCAGTGATGGTTTGGGGAACCATGTCATCTTCTGGTGTTGGTTCACTGCGTTATATCAAGTCCAGAGTCAACACAGCGGTCTACCAGGACATTTTAGAGCACTTCATGCTTCCCCTCTGCTGACAAGCTTTATGGAGATGCTAATTTCATTTTCAAGCAGGACTAACGTATTATTTTTAGGCCGGTGTAGTTGCATGAGGGCTTATTTTTTGCAGGATCACTTGTAGTTTCTATTGTTATAATTTTGGGGTACATACAACTATTTCATCACTTTTTATCATATTTTTTGGGAAGTAAAATAAACAGAGAACAGCAATTTTGGCAGTGTATTTTAATTAATTTTTTTACGACACAGAAGACCACACAGGAAAGGATGCACATGGCGTCCTAAGATACTACAGATAAGGAAACATTTTGTTGTTATTTATACCATAAAATTAAGTGCGGAAAAAGACAGAACATAGATAACACCATGTAATAGTCTAGACGTATTTAAGTAAATTACTTTAAGTAAAAGTAATTATCTGATTGGTTGATGGTTGTTAAAGAGGCTCTGTCACCACATTATAAGTGCCCTATCTCCTACATAAGGAGATGGGCGCTATAATGTAGGTGATAGCAGTGTTTTTTATTTAGAAAATGATCCATTTTTACCACTTATTAGCGATTTTAGCTTTCTGCGAATTACTTTCTTAATGCCCAACTGGGCGCGTTTTTACTTTAGATCAAGGGGGCGTTGTACAGAAGAGTGTATGACGCTGATCAATCAGTGACCAATCAGCGTCATGCACTTCTCCCCATTCATTTACTCAGCGCATAGGGATCCTGCTAGATCAGTATGTGCTGTCTTATATTGACACATTAACGTTACTGAACGTTACTGAATACACATTCCTTACAGCCAGGGCACGATGTCCATTCACAATCCCGACACTTTGCTAACGTTTGTGTGGTACTTACAGCAGAGCAAAGCGTAATCTCGCTGTAACCTGTCATTTACAGCGTGATCTCGCGAGATTATGCTTGGTTTGCTGTAAGTATCACAGAAACGTTACTGAAGTGTCAGGATTGTGAATAGACATCCCTTCCTGGCTGGAAAGAATGTCTATTCACTGTCTAAACACTTCAGTAATGTTGATGTGTCAGTATAAGACAGCACATACTGATCTAGCAGGATCCCTATGCGCTGAGTAAATGAATGGAGAGAAGTGTATGACGCTGATTGGTCAGCGTCATACACTCCTTTGTTACAACGCCCAGTTGGGCATCAAGAAACTAATTAGCCTAAAGCTAAAATCGCTAATAACGTGCTAAAAATAGATAGTTTTTCTAAATAAAAAACACTGCTGTCACTTATATTATAGCGCTCATCTCCTTATGTAGTCTCCTTATAGAGTCTCTTTAACTAAAGGCATGAAGTTATAAATAAACCTCAAACTCACGGTTTTGCAGCAAATCTGCATGATACACCAAATATTGTTTGTGTCTGGGTTATTCTCCGGCCGTATATTGGAATGTATGTCTATGTATACTTGGAAATTGATCTACCTAGGAGAGCAACAGTGACAGGGTTAAATAACGTAATCGTTTTGGGGTTGATACGGTAGCTTTTCTAAAAAAAAAATAAAAAAATATTTCATAATAAAGAGAGTTGGAGAAAGTGGGTTTTTCATTTTTTTTTTGCTTGGGATTTTAATTTATTATAAACGTTAACTTTTTTTTTAGTCCACTAGGGAACCTTACTGTGCAATATTTTGATCGCTTTTATAATACAATGCAATACTCCTATATTGCAGTGTATTATGCCTGTCCATGTAAAACTAACAGGCATCTATTAGGTTATGACTTTGGAAGGGCTTAATAGGCATTCCCTAAAGGCAGACCTGGGGGCCTTTCTTAGGCCCCGGGTGCAATAATAACCGTTAGCACCCCACAAATCGCATAGTGGGTGTGCACATGGTGTGAGAGGTTGCCCCCTCCCTCTAAAACCACTTAGATGCCGCTGTCGCTATGGACGCGGCATCTGAAAGATTAAACGGGCGGGATTGATTCCCATTTCGATTCCTTCCACTAGAGCAGCTACCCGACTGTGTTTAGACAGCCCGACAACCGCTCTAGTCGGCACGGGACAACCATGCCAGGTCTTTGTCACAGCGCCGCCTTTTCACGGCACTGTGGCATAAATACCCACCGTGAAAACACGTATTGGCATTAAGGGGTTCATTTTGAACTCAAAAAAAGGTTGTTGATTTTTTCTGATTTGCAATTTTTTTTTTGGTGGAGTTGTAGCTTTTCTACCGCAAAAATCGCAACATTTGCAATTTCTTGCGAGTTTTACCTCCCTGGTGAACTCAGTGTGGAAAACCCGCAACAAAAGAGCAGCGATTCCGCGTCATAAAATAACATACTGCTGATTAAAAAATTGCACCGCTGGTTAATTAACGGTTTCTGGCTGATTTTTTCCTCAGTGAGTGGATGAGATTTGTTCAAAATCTTTTTAAGGTCAGTATATATCAACTTTAGAAACTCCGTACTTAAAGTGTACCTACATACGGCACTCGCTCATGCACGAGACCCTGTGTTTCCAAATGTCTAGTTAGGTGAGGCCAATCTGTGCTGTGAATAACAGCAATTTACGCTAATACAATGATTTAAAAATTATTTTATTCAAAACATCTGCACTATAATAGCTTTTCTTTTACTTCCTTTAAAAGCGTTGTCCACTTTGGACAATCCCCACTTGCTAGAAGGGTCCCTTGGCAATAAGCTTATCACAAAGTGTCTCCCTGCTGGTACTGCCAGGATCAGCTGTAAACAGTTGGGAAACCTGGTAGCAACGGATCAATTTCCACACAAAGGAAATGAAGCATTACACAGTATCCATTCAAATCAATGGGTTGTCTGTCTAATGAAGGACAGCCTCCAGAGCAAGAGATCATCAGAAAGTAATATAGTATTTTAATCAGGTTTTTAGCAAATTTTCGGTTGCTTTGTTTTTACGTGACTATCCACATAAAAAAATGTAAATATTCCAGTTTTCACACTGGCTTTTAGAGCAGTCACAATAGGCTGACACTTCCTGTTTTCTGCAGATTTGTAAGCTTTGCTGTGTAGACTGGTGTGGAGGGACTGTCGAGGGAAGGAGTTAATGACCGTGTTAAAAATATTTTAATTATCTTTATATGTGTGAACATATATTGCTTTACATGGACCGTTGTCACTGGAGCTCAAAGATCTGCTAACAGCCGACAGAGGGGGATGAGTATTCTATTCGAAGACTTCTGCTTTATGACCTAATGACCTTGTGTTCAGCTGATACAAGGGCTGACATGACAAAACCCAATAACACTTGCAATCCATTTTACTAAATATATATACTAAGATAAGCTTGGAACTCTGTATGTTTTACCATATGTGGTATGTATATGTATATGTGTAAGCATGAGGGTAACACCTTCTCTCTCTCCATTATAAATAAAGATGCATCTGCCCCCCATGGCAGAGACTGTTTTGAACACCAACCCATGCGTGTCATTGTCTCTCTGGCCGGCCACTCTCTGAACCTCCAGGAGAGAGAATATCATTCAATTTGAAACTCAGACAAATGCAGAAAATGTCCGAAGTTAACTGACATACTAAATTCTGCAGCGACATTACTTGGGGGCTCTTGTCCGGGATTCTCAACACAGATCGAAGGCGACAATCGATGGTGGATGACGGCTAAGATAACGGAGAACTGCACACAAAACCGGTGAGTAAGAACGGTTATTCTTACTGTGCACTTCTTTCTTGTTTTAGCTGCCGTCCAGGTAGTCTCTTTTGACTATTTGGGAACCATTAACACAATTTGTCTAGGAGCTGTTGTATGTATGAATTATAGGAAGAGTGTGAGAGTGGATACGAATCTGTGAGAGGCTGAGATAAGGGAGCGTTTGTTTTCTGATCCCAAAACATACAAAAACAACCAAATACCGAGAAAACACTAAACGGCCTGTCCGAAGTGTTCCCTCCGGCCCCTGGGTTTAGTGTGTATTAAGATCAGGTTGCAAATTGATCCTTGCAGAAGTGACGGGTAACCATCCCCGCCCAAGTCATTGTTAGGACTTTCGCGTATCCAGACTGTGACCCATAGGAGGCGCACCTGGCCAGAAGTAAGAGTATGTATGTGGGCTAATCATCGGATGATCGATCTGAATGAGTTGCTGATTATTAAGTAACATCTCTGTAACTAGAAAGTTTATAGAATATCCACGGGCCCCTGAGACAGTGAGTGAGTTTTATGGCTGGGTTCACACGACCTATTTTCAGGCGTAAACTAGGTGTATTATGCCTCGATTTACGCCTGAAAATACGGCTACAATACGTCGGCAAACATCTGCCCATTCATTTGAATGGGTTTGCCGACGTACTGTACAGACGACGTGTCATTTACGCGTCGTCGTTTGACAGCTGTCAAACGACGACGCGTAAAATGACTGCCTCGTCAAAGTAGTGCAGGACACTTCTTTGCAACGTAATTTGAGCCGTTTTTCATTGAATTCAATGAAGATCAGCTCATGTTTACGGGTGTCAAGGACGCCTCGCAAAATAGGAGGAGGAGCATTTACGTCTGAAACGACGGAGCCGTTTTCTCCTGAAAACAGTCTGTAATTTCAGACGTAAAAGCCAGTTATCGTGTGCACATACCCTAAATCACACCCATCCATTTAAATACAACATAAAGTAGGTTAACGTACACTGCACGAAGGGACTTGCAATAATTGTGATCTTGTTCACAATAGTTGTGATTTGGCTGCTGTTTAGGAGACAGCATCAGAGACGTGGTTGCCCAATGACAGACTAAAATATTTAGCAGAGTGCGTAGGGGAAAAAACCCCCAATGACAGACTAGAAATAGGCCCAGGATTTAGCAGAGTGCTTAGAGGAGCCCTACGGACAGACTAAACACAGGAGTTAGCAGAGTGCCTAGGGAATCCTCATTGACAGACTAAAAATAAGAAAAGCCGAGAGTCTAGCAGAGTGCATGGGGACTTCTGATTCAAAGCGTGCCCAAGTTGTAGGGCATGACACCCAAGGGACAGGATGGGGACAAACAGCAGCAGATATTGTTAAAAACCGATGTGGGGACGGTGCAGTAAAGAACCTGGAGAAAATAACAAAAAAGGCGGGAATGCCCAAGCATGGAGTTCTCAGTTATACTAGATGGGACGATTTCTTGAGAGAGGAGGGGCCCTGGATTAATAGACAAGGTTATAGAGAACAGGTAGAAGCCTTGTTGAATGTCTCAAAAGATATGAAAGAAGAGGGTTACACCGAGAGATTAACGGAGAAGGCAGGACAGCAGATTTATTTTTATGACCAAAATGATGAGGAAGAACATAATACTGCTGACAGGACAGGGAGGCGTATGATTGATTTTGATGCGGCCATAGCATCAGGAGGGCATGGTAGATTCGCCTCTCCTCTTGTGCCACCTCCATCTCTCATGCCATATACCTCAACCCCTACCCCTTCTGCTCCCTCCCTCTACCCACAGTTGCCCAAATCCCCTCCCTCTGATATAGAAAGCAGTGGTATGGCACAGCAGGGACCACCTCCTTATGTAAATACACAAAGAAAACAGTCTAAAAAATATGGTTCAGGCATGTGTATTCATTGCCAACAGGGCACTAATATAAATACTAGTCAAGAATGTATAACTTGCGCTCTGACAGCAGCTGTACGGGCGGTTCAGAAAGCCCCCACAGGAACTAGTACATCTAATAGTATTGTGTCCACATTATCACCACCCCAGATTTCGGGCCTTTATTCTGCTGTAAGGTCATTCCCTGTTATCACCCAGACCACGCAAGGTTCTTCTAGAGGAACTGCATGGACAACATGGTATAAACCATGGTCACCTTCAGAACAAATAACCTTGGCCTCCTCCTTACCCGACCCCTACAAAGACCCAGTAGGGTTTTATAGAAAAATTCCACATGTTAAGAGAAACCTATAAGGCTACATGGGCTGACCTGGCTAGTTTAATCTCAGCCGCAAGGGGTCTCCCGTTTCTCAAACAAGTGGAACACCATGAAATAGGGTATGAAACCACCCTCGTTGAGACGGAGGACTCTGGAGATCAGTTCCTGGAGGTTCTCAAAGGCTGGGTGGATAACGAAATCCAAAGTGGAAGTTTTAGTGTACAAACCCTCAGACAAGAGACTGATGAGACAGCACAGAATTTCCATACTAGATTGCAGATGGCTTTTGTAGATCAGGATCATGAGCTTGATACGCCCAGAGATAAAGGATTGTTTAGAAGCGGTTTTATAAAATGGTCTCAAGGCATCTCTGCGAGATGAGTTATTTAAGTTACGGCCAGAATGTTGGGAGGTAGATGTCAGTCAATCCTTGCAAGTGGTTAAGGGATTAGAAGAACAGCTGCGTAAACGTAAGAAACCCACGACAGTCCAGATGGTCATGCTAGTCAAGCCAGACCAAGAAATCCAAAAGATTCCTCAAAAGAAGGGTTACCGTAGGCCCCAAGGTCAAAGACTGCAAGGTCCCCGAGTAGGTTATAACTGTGGTGAGGAAGGTCATTTCATAAGGGACTGTAACCATCCTAGAAAGCCCCAAAACCAGAGGGTTCACATAAGGAAAGATGAAGCCCAGTCTCCATAGGGATTGGGCAGCCCCTGTGTGTCTCCTCAAGTAACAGTAGCGGCCCTGTAAGTACCAGATAAAATTGGACCGTCCGCTATATTAGATTTACAGTTACCATGGGGTGAACACAGATTGTATAGTCGATACAGGGGCGAGCCGTTCTATTTTGTCATCTGGCATTGTGCCACCTCATCACATGACCTCCACTCAATTACCTGGTACAGGTCTTGCAGGCACTGCTGTTACTTTACAGGAGACTAAACCTCTTAAGAATGCTGCAATCTTATTTTAAGAGCTTGTTGCTAAGTTTTTGGTGTCAGAGACTTGTCTAGTCAATCTTATTGGGGCTGACATCCTTGAAGCAATTCAGGCTGTCATCCGATATAAGCCTGATGGACAAATTGAAGTTACTAGCCATTTAACAGATGACACTAAATTTTTTATGTGCTATACTCTATGGGGGTTTGCATTGGGAGATGGACCCCACACCTCAGGAATTGTTGAGGGCGGTCCCATTCTCCTTCTGGGCACAGAGTAAAACAGACGTGGGACGCATGCCTGTGGCCCCTGTGACTGTTAAAATTATTGCCAACAGCCCCAAACCTCAGTTAAAGCAATACCCCCTAAGCCTCCCACAGTTGCAAAATATTGACATCCAGATACGAGAGTATTTGCAAGCAGGGATATTGAAAAAATGTGTATCTCCTTATAACACACCCTTGTTCCCGGTCAGGAAAAAGACACCTAAAGGAGAACCTGATACTTATAGGATGGTTCATGACTTAAGGGCCATCAATCAGATCAGAGAAGCAGACACTCCAGTTGTCCCCAATCCACACACACTGTTGTCAAAGATACCCTCTAATTCTAAGTGCTTCTCTGTTATTGAATTAGCAAATGCCTTCTTTTCAGTACCTCTCAGTGAAGAGAGTCAGCTGTTGTTTGCCTCTACCTACGATAGACAACAGTATTGCTAGACCTGTCTGCCTCAGGGAGGGAAAAATTCCCCCACTCAATATAACCAGGCACTGTTGCAGGTTCTCCAAGGATGGGCTCCTAAATATGAACAAAGTTATTTTTTACAATATGTTGAGGATTTGTTACTTAGTTGTTTCACTGCTGAAGAGTGTCAGGAGGATTCCATTTCTCTTATGATATATCTTGCAGCTAATGGATGTAAAGCATCTAGGGACAAACTTCAGTTCTGTCTTCCTACAGTCACCTTCCTTGGCCATTGTATTTCACAAGGTACCAAGCACCTTTCCCAGGAAAGGCGTGATACAATTTTAAACGCCCCTCTCCCAAAAAATGCCAAACAACTTCGTACCTTTTTGGGTCTCATAGGATATCGTAGAGAATGGGTGCCCTCCGCCTCTGCCCTTATGCAACCCCTATACGATGTGATAGGGCGGCAACCCTTCACTTTGACTGGGGAAGAAGTTGAAGCCATTAACTGTCTGAAACATGCTATTGTTTCTGCCCCAGCATTAGGCCTCCCTAACTATACCAGGCCCTTCTTCCTGTTTTGCCATGAGACCAGAGGACATGCACAGGGAGTTCTCACTCAACTCCATGGAGGGAAGCAGCGTCCTGCGGCCTATTACTCTGGCAGACTTGATCCTGTATCCGTGCAGTAGCGGCAGCTGCCCTACTCAAAGACAAAGCAACAGACATAGTGCTAGACTACCCTCTAATTCTCATGGTACCTCATGCAGTTAGTGAGATTCTTAATCAAACACATGTCTACTTCACGTCTCACTAAGTATGAGACAAGTCTCCTTACTCCATCTAACCTAACCATACAGAGATGTACAGTGTTAAACCCTGCTAAATTGCTTCCGCAGGTTCCAACAGAGGAGGAAGAGAGGGATAGGTTACATGATCAATGGGAAACGTTTGAGAGGGAATGGGATAAGTCACAGGAAACAGAAGACAGTGAATTTCCACCCTGGTGGGAAGTTGATTTCCCAGCACATTTGATTCCCCAGTACCCAGATCATCAACATAATTGTCTTTAAATAGAGATGAAAACGTTAGAAAATGTAACAGAGGATCCAATATCTAATGCAGATTGAGTTTTTCTTATGTAGATGGTTCCAGGTACCACCATGAAGGATGCTACAAGACTGGGTATGCTGTCAGCACCGACACAGAGGTAATAAAGAAACAACCACCCCCATCCTAAATATAACCCATTAGATTAATTCTTCAGGTTATTACGGTCGCGTAGATACCTAATATGCGTAGGTTTTTTGTTTTTATTTAGTGTAGGGGCAATAAAATGTATTTTATGCAAAATAAAGACTCTTTTTGGGACTTTTTTTTATAATCCCATCAAGGGATAACTTTATTTGTAACTTTATTTTTTACTTGTAATGTATTAGCATACTCCTGTATGCTAATACATTACACTGTGTCACTATGACACAGGCTGCTGATCAGGCAGCACAGTGTGCCTGAACAGCAGGCACACGGAACAGACAGCCCTGGGGTCCTTTGTAGGTCCCCAGGGCTTACTGCAGAGGGATTCCCCGGTGTTTGATCGCATCACTGGAATCCCGGTTATGTGATCAAAGAGGGGAATTCCCTTTGATCTTGCCGTGGTCACGGACCGCGGTAATCAAAGAGTTAAACAGCTGGGGTTGGAATGTTTGCCGACCCCAGCTGTGTTCAGGAGGCTGCTCTAAGATCAGGAGCTGTTCGTAACAGCTCCTGCTGAGAGGACGAGCGCTCACACGAGCGCTCATCAGCCTAATCTACAGCGACGCCAAAAGAGGTCTCTGTAGACTAAGCACCCGCACCGCCTGACGTCAAAAGACAGTGGGCGGTCGGGAAGGTGTTAAGTAGACTACAAAGTCAAGCCACAAAAGAGGAAAAAGGACATTGGCAGACAAAAGGTGCCAGTGAAGGGGAGTGTAAAGGATCTGCCAGGCACAGCTTCTTTATCAACGCCCATAGGTAATCAGTCTGCACCTGCTTCTAGGTCTGTGAGACTGACTCCATCTTCCACCACTCAGGATGGCAGGCTTAGGAGTGGGAGAGCCTATCGCAGCCTGGCCGGACGGAGCTAGCTCCCGCCCTCTGTCTATTGATACCTGCCTTTCCGGTTCCTCCTTGCTTGTAAATCTTCTCTGTTGGTTTCCTGGCCCTGCTGCAGCTTCTTGTACTATTTGTCCCTGCTTCGTATTGACCCTGGCTTGCTGACTACTCTCCTGCGCTGCGTTTGGCACCTCGTACTCTCCTGGGTTGACTCGGCTCGTTTACTACTCTTGTTGCTCACGGTGTTGCCGTGGGCAACTGCCCCGTTTCCCTTAGGTTCTGTGTTCCCTTGTCTGTTGTGCACTTACTGAGTGTAGGGACCGTCGCCCAGTTGTACCCCGTCGCCTAGGGCTGGTCGTTGCAAGTAGGCGGGGACTGAGTGGCGGGTAGATTAGGGCTCACTTGTCTGTTTCCCTACCCCCATCATTACAGGGAGGATGGCATATGGAAGGTGGGTAACAGGATGTGCCTAACCAGAGTCCTCTTCCCCATGATAACCCCACTAATGCATGGACCAACACATGTGTCAAGAGAAGGAATGTGTGCAATGGCAACCAAATGGTGGGTAGCCCCAGGTTTCAGCAGTGCTGCTGCCAGATTTGTCTAGGGGTGCATGATATGTGCCTGCCATAACATAGGCAAAACTGTGCGGGTTGCAAAAAGGCATATGGTAAAGGCAGACTATCCATTTCAGCGATTGCAGATTGACTATATTCAGTTACAAAATAGGGAATTTTGCAAATACCCTCTCTTTTTTATATTATATAGAGTGAGTAATGGGAATCACAAGGGTGTATACCACCAGTATTATGCAAATTTTTATTTAGGGAAAAGGTAAGGAGGGAAAAGATAAGGAGGGATTACCCCCTTACCTTTTCCCTATATTCAGCTACCGAAGGTGGGACAGCATGAATATGTACTAGTCTGTGTAGATCTGTTCTCTGGGTGGCCTGAGGCGTGGCCAGTAACGAGGGCCACAGCAAAAGTAACTGCTAAAAAACTGCTCTCAGAAGTGGTATGTACAGGGTGGGCAATTTATATGGATACATCTAAATAAAATGGGAATGGTTGGTGATATTAACTTCCTGTTTGTGGCACATTAGTATATGGGAGGGGGGAAACTTTTCAAGCTGGGTGTTGACCATGGCTGCCATTTTGAAGTCGGCCATTTTGTATCCAACTTTAGTTTTTTCAATGGGAAGAGGGTCATGTGACATCAAACTTATCGAGAATTTCACAAGAAAAACAATGGTGTGCTTGGTTTTAACGTTACTTTATTCTTTCATGAGTTATTTACAAGTTTCTGACCACTTATAAAATGTGTTCAAAGTGCTGTCCATTGTGTTGGATTGTCAATGCAACCCTCTTCTCCCACTCTTCACACACTGATAGCAACACCGCAGAAGAAATGCTAGCACAGGCTTCCAGTATCCGTAGTTTCAGTTGCTGCACATCTCGTATCTTCACAGCATAGACAATTGCCTTCATATGACCCCAAAGATAAAAGTCTAAGGGGGTCAGATCAGGAGACCTAGGGGGCCATTCAACTGGCCCACGACGACAAATCCACTTTCCAGAAGCTGGCACGTTCCCTGAGTTTTTCCAGCAAGATGGTGCACCACCACATTATGGGTGTCAGGTCCGAGCATTCCTAGATGAACAGTTTCCTGTAAAGTGGATTGGTCGTCGTGGGCTCCAGGCCCCGATGGTTATACTGGTGAATATTTCAAAGCTATGAGGGATCAAATTGCTCCATGTTTGCTTCAATTATATAATGGCTACCTGTCTGGACAGCCGATTCCACCAGCCTCCAATGTCGCATATGTAAAGGTTTTGCCGAAACAAGATAAACAACCTGACCTTGCATCATCATATCGACCGATCTCGTTAATTTAGATCTGAAATTGATGTCTAAAATAATGGCGGATAGATTTGCCTCCATTCTCCCCAGGTTAATCTCACCTAGCCAAGTTGGCTTTGTCAAGGGCCGTTCAGCGGTGTCAAATATATGTAGAATCTTGAGTATTTTAGACGACGTAAATCTTAATTCTTCTGCTCATCCATCCCCGGGGATCCTTACCGTGGATGCCAAAAAAGCTTTAGATATGGTGGAATGGGGATGGTTGGGCAGGACTCTGGATTCTATGCACATTGTGGGTTATTTCGCACGTGTTTGACAGCACTCTACAATGAACCGTCAGCGAGGGTATATACCAGATTTTTTGTTGCCCCATTTTCCTTTATTCAAGACAAGGCTGCCCGCTTTCCCCTCTTCTTTTTAACATTGCCCTAGAACCTTTTATTAGGATATTGGAGGCTGATGGTGATGTTCATGGTGTAACGGTGGGCTCGACTGTGGTTAAGGAGTCATATTTTGCGGATGATGTTCTGGTCTTTCTATCCGATCCACTCGGGGACCTTCCTTGGGTTTTTGACCTGTTGAGGGCCTTTGAGGCTTCTTCTGGCTTTAAGGTTAATGTGGCAAAATGTGAATTACTGGATTTATCTCGGGCACGATCCTCGCCTAACTGGTCTACTCTAAATATCCCTGTGACCAATTCCAAAAGGAACATAAAATATCTGGGAATTAATATAGGACGTACCCCGGACTCCGTGTATACTCTCAACTATCCGCCCCTGTTGTCTAAAATAGTAAATGAAATAACGAGATGGCGCCATTTGCCATTATCTTTTATGGGTAAATGTAATTTACTTAAAATGGTAAGCTTTCCTGATTGTTGTACCCGACGCAGACTATACCTCTTCTCCTTAAACATACTGATATTTTGAAACTTAATGCTGCTTTTATTTCTTTTATTTGGTCTCAAAAACGGCCAAGTATAGCCCTTCGGAAACTTATGCTACCTAAAGACTTGGGGGGCCTCAATTTCCCTGATCTTCGTAGTTACAATTTAGCATGCCTTGCTCGTCATGATATTGATTGAATGCATAGATCTAACTACTACTCCAATTATTCGTTCGAGACAGATATAGTATATTCGCTGCAGTTATCTTTATTGCATACTGCTTTTGGTATGCTTCCTGCCAATGTGAGACGACGCATATTACTACGGGATACTATAATGGCATGGAAGCCCCTTAGGTCTTCGTTTAACCCCTTAAGGACGCAGCCTAGTTTGGGCCTTAAGGCTCAGAGCCCATTTTTCAAATCTGACATATTTCACTTTATGTGGTAATAACGTCGGAATGCTTAAACCTATCCAAGCGATTCTGAGATTGTTTTCTCGTGACACTTTGGGCTTCATGTCCGTGGTAAAATTTGGTCGATATATTCAGTCTTTATTTGTGAAAAATTGCAAAATTTAGAGAAAATGTACAAAAAATAGCATTTTTCAGAATTTAAATGCATCTGCTTGAAAAACAGACGGTAATACTACCCAAAATAGTTACTACTTCACATTTCCCATATGTCTACTTTAGATTGGCAACGTTTTTTGAACATTATTTTATTTTTCTTGGACGTTACAAGGCTTAGAACATAAACAGCAATTTCTCTTATTCTTAAGAAAATGTCAAAAGCCTTTTTTTGAAGGTACCAGTTCAGTTCTGAAGTGGATTTGAGGGACCTATGTATTAGAAACCCCCATAAAACACCCCATTTTAAAAACTAGACCCCTCAAATTATTCAAAACAGCATATAGAAAGTTTTTTAACCCTTCAGGCATTTCACAGGAATTAAAGCAAAGTGGAAATGAAATTTGCAAATTTCATTTTTTCTGCTGAATTTAAATTTTATTAAATTTTTTTCTGTAACAGAGAAGGTTTTAGCAGAGAAATACTACTAAATATGTATTGTCCAGATTCTGCGGTTTTTAGAAATGTCCCACATGTGGCCCTACTGCGCTCGTGGACTAAAACACAAGCCCTAGAAGCAAAGAAGCACCTAGTGCATTTTGAGGCCTCTTTTTTATTAGAATATATTTTAGGCAGCATGCCAGGTTTGAAGAGGTGTTGAGGTATCAAAACAATGGACACCCACCAGAAGTGACCCCATTTTGGAAATTACACCCCTCAGGGAATTCATTTATGGTTTTTGTTATCATTTTGACCGCACAGTTTTTTCACAGCACCTATTTGAATTGGGCTGTGAAATGAAAAAAATGATATTTTTTCCAATAAGATGTCATTTTTTATCAAAATTTCTTATTTTCACAAGGAACAACATACCCCATTTTGTTGCCCAATTTGTCCTTAGTGTGGCAATACCCCATTTGAGGTGATAAACTGCCGTTTGGGCCCATGGGAGGGCTCAGAAGGAAAGGAGCGCTATGTGTTTGTTGGAGTCCAGATTTTGCTGGATTGGTTTTCGGGTGCTATGTCGCATTTGCAGAGCCCCAGAGGTATCAAAGCAATGGAAACCCACCAGAAGTGACCCCATTTTGGAAACTACACCCCTCAAGGAATTCATTTATGGTTTTTGTTATCATTTTGACCGCACAGTTTTTTCACAGCACCTATTTGAATTGGGCTGTGAAATGAAAAAAATGATATTTTTTCCAATAAGATGTCATTTTTTATCAAAATTTCTTATTTTCACAAGGAACAACATACCTCATTTTGTTGCCCAATTTGTCCTTAGTGCGGCAATACCCCATTTGTGGTGATAAACTGCCGTTTGGGCCCATGGGAGGGCTCAGAAGTAAAGGAGCACCATTTGGCCTACTGGAGCTTTTCTGGTGCTAAGTCATGTATGCAGAAGCCCCAGAGGTACCAGTACAGTTGAAACCCCCGAGAAGTGACACCATTTTAAAAACTACACCCCTTAAGACAGTCATCTAGAGGTGTAGTGAGCATTTTGACCCCACAGGTACTGTGTAAAAGATAATGCGCAGCAGATGGTGCAGTGTGAGATTTGCAATTTTATATATATATATGCCATTTCAGTGTCCAATATATTGTGCCCAGCATGCGCCACCGGAGATATACACCCCTTAAATTGTAATGTGGGTTCTTCTGGGTACGGCAATACCCTACATGTGGCTGTTATCAGCTGCCTGGGCATACGGCAGGGCTCAGAAGGGAAAGATGAGGGGGGTAAGCTGTGCGGAGTGCATCAGGGTAAATTAAAAATCAAGGGATGTATGATACATTTTAAAACAATCTTTTATACAGAGCCCTGGTTTTTCGGGACACGTGTCACATTGGTATATTGTGTTCTTCCTTATCCCCCTCTTATAGCAGACTCTGCACCTCTTTTGACTCTTTCCCTTTCCACCGGTTTGGGGAACTTCTCCTGGAAAGTGTTGCCCTGGTACGATGCGTGTGGCCTCGCTTCCAGAAGTACTGGGTGCCCCCCCTTCCTGGTCCCTATAGATTAGATCTTGAAATTCCAGGAAAGTTCCCCTTTGGCCTGCACATCGACGTAGCACGTACGCATTGTACAAAGCCATCTGTATGATGTGCCTGGCCAGCTTCTTATACCACACCGCATGGCGCTGTAGGGCTTCAGGACTTGATTTGACAAGTCCATCCCTCCCATGTACCTATTGTAGTCCAGGATGCAGTCTGGTTTGGGGGTGGCCTTTCCTTCATATATCCTAAATCTGTAGGTATACCCTGATGCACACTCGCACAGCTTATACATCTTCACGCCATACCTTGCCCTCTTACCTGGCAGGTACTGGCGGAATTGAACCCTCCCTTTAAAATGTTCCAGGGACTCATCAATAGAAATACACTTCTCAGGGGTGTATGCTTGGGAAAACCGTGCACTGAAACGGTCTAATAGGGGTCTCCGTTTATACAAACGGTCAAAACTGGGGCCATCTCGGGGTGGGCACGGCTCATTATCAGTATAATGTAAGAAGCGAAGTATTGCCTCATTTATTTATTTTTTTAGGTTCCAGTTCAGTTCTGAAGTTGCTTTGAGGGGCCCATATATTAGAAACCCCTATCAAATACCCCATTTTAGAAACTAGACCCCTCAAAGTATTCACAACAGCATTTAGAAAGTTTATGAACCCTTTAGGTGTTTCACAGAAATTTAGAGCAAAGTAGAGGTGAAATTTACTTTTTTTTTTTTGTCAGAAAATCCTCTTTATACCATTTTTTTTATAACACAAAAGGATTTATCAGTGAAACGCAAATTAATACGTATTGCCCAGATTCTGCAGTTTTGAGAAATATCCCACATGTGGCCCTCGGGCGGTAATGGACTGAAGCACCGGCCTCCGAAGCAAAGGAGCACCTAGTGGATTTTGAGCCATCCTTTTTATTAGGCACTATGTCCGGTTTGAAGAGGTCTTGTGGTGCCAAAACATTGGAAACCCCCCAAAAGTGACCCCAATTTGGAAACTAGACCCCTTGAGGAATCCATTGTAGTTTTCATGTCATGCATGCGGCTTTTTGATCAGTTTTTATTCTATTTTTAGGTGGCGTGGTGACTAAAAAACAGCAATTCTACTATTGTTTTTTTATTCTTTTTTTTTTACAGCGTTCACCGTGCACTATAAATGACACATTCACTTTATTCTGCGGGGCGATACGATTACGGCGATACCAGATGTTTATAGTTTTTTTTATGTCTTATGGCGTTTGCACAATAAAATACGTTTTGTAAAAAATCATTCACTTTTTGTGTTACCTTATTCTAAGAGCCATAACGTTTTTATTTTACAATCAATACAGCCGTGCGAGGACTTATTTTTTGCGTAACGAACTGTAGTTTCAATTAGCACCATTTTTCGGTACATGCGACTTTTTGATCTCTTTTTATTCAATTTTTTGGGAGGTGAAGTGACCAAACAATTGTTATTGTGGTACGGTTTATTATTATTTTTTTTTACGGCGTTCACCGTGCGGGATAAATAACAAAATAATTTTGTAGTTCAGGCCGTTACGGACGCGGCGATACCAATTATGTATAGTTTATTTGTTTGTTTATATATTTTTATTAATAATAAACGACTGATAATGAAAAAGGGGGGATTTTTACTTTTAATACTTTTAAAACTTTTATTTTCTTATTTTTACACAACTTTTTTTAACTTTTTTTTTACTTTATTACTTTGTCCCACTAGGGGACTTGAGGGCAGGAGGCCCTGATCGCTATTCTAATACACTGCACTACATGCGTAGTGCAGTGTATTAGAACGGTCAGCTACTCACTGACAGCAAGCATAGTGGGTCCCGACGTTGTCAGAACCCACTAGGCTTCCGTCTATGGCATAGCCAGACGCCATTGTTTGGTGTCCGGTTGCCATAGTGACCATCGCCGGCCGCTATCGTGTAGCAGGCCGGCGATGGCGGATTAACCCCTAAGAAGCCGCGATCGCTATTAAACGCGGCTTCTGAGGGGTTAATCGGCGGGGGAGCTCCGCGATCGGTCCCGGCACATTGAGCAGTGATAGTCTGCTGTCGGAAACAGCAGCTATCACAGCTCATGAATGCGCCCCGCGCGAACGGCGCCGTGTTTACTCCATGACATACTATTATGTCATGGAGCGCGAACGATGCACTTACCATGACATAATAGTATGTCCTGGAGCGTTAAGGGGTTAAGCTTCCTCAGCGCCTATCTCCACACATGAATCTTTGGGGACACCCAGGTTTCCCCCAGGGGAGGGATAATCCTCACTTTCGGCGGTGGCACGTCTTGGGCATCTCTAAACTTAGTCACATCCTGCATCCTTCTGAAAACCGTGTAATGACCTTTCGGGAGATAGTAGATACTTTTAATGTCCCTTCACGTCATTATCTGGCTTATTGTCAGTTACGTTCTTTTTTACGTTCCCTACTTCGAGAACCCTATTGATTGTTTGATTGGCTCTCCTCCATCTAAAGCCTCCTTATCACTTCTCTATAAAACGTTCAGTGATGGCCAGGTGAGGTCTACATCTTCACTTCTGTTTAAAGCCTGGAATAGAGAGTTCCCGGTCTCAGATCTGACCCAACAAATTCTGGAAGGGTGGTTGAGAGTGAGAAAAGCAGTAGTAAATGAGCAATGGCGTGAAACACATTTTAAATTTTTACATCAAGCTATTTATGGTTTCAATATACCCCCGCATCCTAATGCGCCAGATAGATTGGTAGCTTGCCCAAGGTGTGCCACTCCCAAAACGAATCTTCTTCATGGATTATGGAGATGTCCCAAACTCGTTCCGTATTGGACCGAGATATTGCAATTTATAAAGGATACTTGGGGAATCTCACTTACCTTGGATCCTTTATTCCATATTTTTCCTGACCTTCCTTGTGTACCACAAGCCCTCCATGTGCTTTTGCTGATTGCTAAAAGGTGCTTATTGGCTCAATGGCTTACGCCTCTTATACCTATACTTACGGATCTTATGTACCAGATGAAAAAAGGTATACTTATGGATAAATTAGATATAGAACGTACACCGGAGGCCAAAGCTTCCAAATTTTTCCAGAAATGGAAGGTCTTTATTTGTAAGCACCATCAACAAAGTGAGATTGTGGAGTTGATGGCTCCATTTCATTATACGTCCTGGTATTTGACCAGAGCTGTTGCTGGGACGCTTGGTAACTTGGGGCCTCAGTGAAGGTTCGGTGCAAGGAGAGGAGGTATACGAAGCTTATAGGTGTCGTCACATAGGACTACTAGATCTGATGTTCTATTTGCTTTTTTGTAAACCGATTAAAAACGGATGGGTCCTTGTGCTATGGTGGGGGGTTTATGATTGATTGGTTACTTTGTTCTAATGTTATTTGTAATAAAATGTATCTAAACCAACGTCCGTGATATTGTGAATGCTGTCGGACAATGCATATACTGTCATTTCATGTGAAGTATTTCGTTGCTATTGTACATTCTCTTTCCTCATGTATCGCTTTTGATATGATACATTTACTACCTTGTAATAGCGCTATAAAAACTCAATAAAATTAGTTTACAAAAGAGGACCGGTCATGTTTTTTTTAAACCACATACCTGCCCTTATTCCCGGCATCCTCCTGATTCCAGCGCTGTAAGTGTCGTAGTCTCCGTTGTCCCGCTACAGCCCTTACACCCATTGGCCCCTGACATGCTAATTGCAAGTAAAGGTACCGAGAGAAGGAAAACTCATTTCTCCTCAGTAGGCGTTGCCTCGTGCAACACTGTGATGCTGTCCAATCAGTGCGTACAGCCTCAGAGCGATGCAGAAACCCTCAAGTAAATCTTGCAAAAATAAGCAGGTCTTCTGCATTGCGGCCAGGCTGTCTGCTCTGATTGGACAGCATTACGGCGATGCCGGAGGCAACGCCTACTGAGGAGAGATAGGTCGTCTCCTCCCCTCTATATATTCGCTCACAAATTTTTTACGCGCTGGGAGAAGGTGGGGAATAAGGGAAGAAATGTGTTTAAAAAAAACAAACAAAAAAAAAAAAACAACAACTCATGACAGGTCCTCTTTAAGATCAACGCACACGATTCTAGAATAAGTAGGACACTGGGCAAAAGTGTAATCCATGGGAGAGTTGCAAGGTGCAAGCCACTGCTGGACAAAGAGAACAAAAAGGGCCCATCCCGCAATTGTAAAAAAACAACTAGATGACCCCCAAGACTTTTTGGATAATATTCTGTGGACTGATCAAAGTTGGAACTTTATGGTAAGAAATGTTACATCTGGAGTAACGCTAACACTGCATTTCACCATGAAAAAATATCATACCAACAGTCAAATATTGTGGTAGCAGTGTGGTGGTCTGGGGCTGCTTTGCTTCTGCAGGACCTGGGCGACATATCATAATTGATGGAACCATGAATTGTGCTATCAGAAAATCCAGAAGGAGAATGTCTGCCCGTCAGTTTGTGACCTAAACCTTAAATGCAGTTGTGTTGTGCAGCAGGACAATGATCTGAAGCACAGAAAGCAAGTCTACCCCTGAATGGCTCAAAAGAACCAAAAAAAAAAAAAGAAGAAGAGGTATCAGAGTGACTTGTCAGGAGAAAGTCCTGACTTGAAGCTCATTGAGATGCTGTGGCAAGACCTTAAACGTGCAGTTAGAGCTCGAAAACTCTCCAATATAGCCGAATTAAAACAATTCTGCAAAGAAGAGTGGCCCAATATTCCTCCACAGCGATGTAAGAGACTCAACATAAGTTATTGCAAATGCTTAATGTTTAGGTGGGCAATTACTTTTTCACATGGTTGATATAGGTTTAGAATAAATCTTTATTCTCAATAATTAGAATGATCATTTAAAAGCTCCATTTTGAGTTTACACGTGTTGTCTTTGTGTCATATTAAAATTTGTTGGATGAAACATTTAAATGTAAAAAAATCGTTAAGGGCAATTAATTATTATCTCCCCTACCTGGTCTCTGAGGGAGGAGGCTGGACTACATATTTTCCTGGATACTATAGTCAATAAAGACTAAATACATGATCAAACACAACTTGAACATTTAAAGGGGGTAATCCCATCTCAGAAATGTATGGCATATGTACAGAATATGCTATAAGTGTCTGATAGTCGCAGGTCCCACTTCTTGAGCCCGAACCTACGTCAAGCACCTACATGTACAGCCTCCTACCTACTCATTTCCTGACAGGGACCTGCACCTATCAAACATTTATGGCATCTGTGGATATGTCATAAACGTCTGAAATGGAGATACCCCTTTAATAACAACTCTTAATAAAAAAACAACAATACAAACCTGTTGGATTTTTGATGAACTTCTACATGTACTTGGAGAGAATCAACTAAATTTGGAAGGGCTTGTCTTAGATCTCCTGCTGCTTCATCCATCCTTCTTTGGTAAATTCTGATTACATGGGTAAAATAATAAATAAAAAAAATATATAAGAATGTCAGATTCAGATAATTATTTTCTAAAAAATGGTAGTCTCATATCTTACATTTAACAAACGCTGAATAGATTACAAATACACGTAACAGGATAAATGGGGGGGAAAAAAAACACTTCATATGGTAGACATCACCAAAACTACAGTAATAGTTCAGTGCCCAATACATTTTAATACAACAAAAGATGGTAAAGTTGAGGTGGAAAGCGACTTGGTAAAGACGTTTCGGCCGAACCTCGGCCTTTGTCACGGTCGCTGTAAGGCGATATCACTGGTATGGGATGTCCGCCGGATATACACAAGGAATATCCGGCGGACATCCCATACCAGTGATATCGTCTTACAGCGACCGTGACAAAGGCCGAGGTTCGGCCGAAACGTCTTTACCAAGTCGCTTTCCACCTCAACTTTACCATCTTTTGTTGCAATAAAACGTAAATTTGTTTGCATCTGGATCTTTTGCGTACCTCTGTGTGTGCTGGGGTTATATATTTCCAATATTGTGGGATTCTCGTCCCTACCTTACTAGCACCACGCCAATAGATTGAGGAGTGCATCCCAATATCTATTTTCAATACATTTTAATAGGCAGGATGATTATTAGCATGCGAGAGCAATTGCATCACTGTTAGGAGGGCAGCTTTGGAGAATCTGAATATTCCACAGCCAGCCTCTATACAGTAGAATACACTGCAGGTAGTGTTTGTGCAGAATAAAGTTTGGAAATGCTGACAGCAAATATTTACCTACCACTTCTCTTCATTTACTCTTAAAAAACCCAGACTGGTCACAAATTACACAGTGACAAGGTTAAACTTCCATAAGTGCGTAAATGTAAAAGACAGAAAAGGTAAAAAGACGTGAAAAGTTTTAGTCCAGGGCACGCCAAGTAAAGAAAAAGAACGATCAATTCAAAACATATTCTACTTGCTCTGCACGTTAGATGGAAAAAAACAAAAAAGGATGAAAAAAATATAATTGGCTTTACAAATTAGGCTAGAGTCACACAACAGTGAAAAAAAAAAAAGCCGTTAAAACGGATTCCACAGTCAGTTTTCCATGGCCTTTTGCAGAGTGTCTCCAAATTTTCATCCATTTCCTGGCTAGCTAACCATTTTTGACGGTTGTTTATCATCTTATTTTTTTTTTCAACGGCCATGAAAAACGGGATGAATTTCATTACTCAGTATTTTTTTTGTCACAACTCCCTGAAACCACCTTATTGCCCACGTTGATAGTGCCAAAATGCCATATAGTGTCACAGTGCCAACTGTAGATAGTGCCCACATCGACTCGTCTTATTCTCCCACTTGCTGGAGATGTGGAACAGAAAACGGCACGCTTCTACATATATGGTATAAATGCCCCCTAATACTCCCATTTTGGAAAGACTTCCAAGCAATCTTAAAGAGGCTCTGTCACCACATTATAAGTGCCCTATCTCCTACATAAGGAGATGGACGCTATAATGTAGGTGACAGTAATGCTTTTGATTTAAAAAAAACTACCTATTTTTACCACTTTATTAGCGTATTTAGATTTATGCTAATGAGTTGCTTAATGCCCAAGTGGGCGCGTTTTTACTTTAGATCAAGTGGGCGTTGTCAGTGACTGCCGGGCACCCTGAGGAGAGGATAGAAGCAGCTTTTACTGCTTCTGTCTTCTCTGATCACTTGTACACAGCGCTCAATGAACGCTGTGTATAGGAATAGAGGCAGCGGCCGCGCCGCTGTCTCTATTATTCCCGGTGTTCATGTGACTGGTCACATGATCGCCGGGTGCCGTTAGTGACAGACTGCTGTTGGGTCTTACTAGACCCAGCAAAGCCCTATTAGTGACAATCGTCACTATGAGAGGGCTGATCTCCCCTGTAACTGGGGCTGCTGTGCAGCTCGTTACAGTGGAAAAGATGGTGTAAAAAAAAGAAAAAAAATATATAAAGTTCCCCAAAGGTCTTTTTTGACCTATGAGGGACCGACCATAGTAATAAAAAAATAAAAGTAAAGTAAAGTGCAAAAAAAATGAATAATAAATACACATAAAATACTCATCCCAAAAACTTTCCCTTCCTGCCAATCATTGTTGTAACGCTAGCCCGGACCCAATTACTCCAATATAGACATGTAATATATTAAAATTTACGGTAGACAATGACTATCAAAAATAAAAAGGTCTATTTAGGGTAAAACTATGTTATTACCAAAAAATAAAAAAAGCTGAAAATGTAAAAAAGCTTATTTTTTTTACTATTATTTTCAAAGTTTAAGAATAAAAATTCTAAAATAGCAAAAATGATGTGTATAAAAACGATAAAAGAAACCTGCATGGTCTACGGAAAAAACATCTAAAAAATCACGTCGTTAGCCCAACAAATAAAAAAAGTTATAGCCATTTAACTAACACGTGCTAAAAAGGGCTAAACGGTGTCTGGTCCTGAAGGCTCAAAATAGCCCGGTCCTGAACTGGTTAAACCAAGATCTAGACAAATTCCAACATATATGGGACAACTGGATACAATTTTATAAATCTACAGATTTATGGTCATCCTTATCTAATACCGCAGTTTGAATACCCATATACATCCTCATTTGCTTTTAAATCTGAGGCAAGTCACCTATCCAGAAGATCGTCCGCATACAGATTTAAGAGATTTAATACGACCTCTTATAAGATCAACATAGTATCAATTTTTCGAGACACATTATTATACCGGATTATATTGTTTGAGACGCATTATTATATCAACTGATATTTGGCACTGTGTAGATGATTTGTTACCCCCTCCATTTTTTATTTTCTGTATCCCCCCTCTCGGTTTGAAAATCCTTAAATAAAGAATATACAAAAAAAAAAAGTGCCAGTGCCCACATAGTGCCACAGTTCCTATGTAGATAGCGCCACAGTGCCCATGTAAATAATTCCACACACACACTTCCCTGTCGATCGTGCCACACACACCACTACCAGTAGAAAGTGCCACTAGGAGCGGAACCCCAGGCAGAGTGTTGCCAACGCTATGGCTGGGGAGTCTCGCATTACAAAGCCCCTAACGTCCCTGTCAATTTATGGACAGTGAGGTCAGTGGCTTCCTCTAGGAGCAGAATCCCTGGCCAGAGCATTGCCTATGCTCTGGCCGGAGAAATCTCACGTTACAAAGCCCCTATTGTCACTGTCCATATATGGACAGTGACGTCAGGGTCTCCCTTCTAGTTGCAGAAAACATGGCAAGAGTGTTGCCAAGGCTCTGGCCGGGTATTACGGCAACTCAAAGCCCCCAACATTACTGTACAAATATGGACACGGACGTCAGGAGCTTACTTTAGAAGCAGAATCCCCGGGAAGAGCGCTGCCAACGCTCCGGCTGAGGATTCTCACATTACAAAGCCCCTAACGTCATGGACCATATAAGACAGGAGTCACTGGACAGAGCCCTTGCGATGCTTTGGCCAGGGGCATTATAGTAGAAAGCTCCTGACATCACGCTGTGCCCGGAGAACTTGCACAACATATCGGGTGAGGGTTCGTTTTTAGCAGCCATCACAAGGATGGCTTTCTGAAAAATGGCCGTTAAAAACTGATCCATTGACCTCTATATGGGCCGTGAAAATGGTTGAAATTCAAGAATACTTACCGGTAATCAGTTTTGAGAACGCCTCCTCCAATGGACAGGAAACCGGATTCATTTAAACCCTTTCCGCTCCTTAACGTACTACTAGGTCATGATTAGCGCATTGATCGCGATCCATGACGTAATAGTACGTCACGGGTCTAACGGCCATTCCGGCCCCCCTCCCGGCACATATAGGAGCTGTGACAACTGCTGTCTCGTACAGCAGTTGCAGCAGCTCCTTCAGCAGGACCGATGGCGGTGGTCTTTGCTGATTAATCCCTAAGACGACACGTTAAATAACGATAGCAGCTTTTAAGGGGTTAAAAACCAATCGACATCCCACAACATGATAACGGGCGCCGATAGTTGCGATGGCAACCGAAGGCCTAGCAATGGCCTCCGGATATGCCATCTAAAGTCAGGACCCACTATGCTTTCGGTCAGTGAGTATCTAACAGCTCTAATACACTACACTACGCCTGTAGTGCAGTGTATTAGTTTTGCGATCAGGGCCTCCTGCCTTAAAGTCCCCTAGTGGGACCAAAAAAAAACAAAACAAAACCAGTTAAAAAAGTATAAAAATAAAAGTTTATATGTAATAAAAGGGAAAAAGGGTGATTTTTACCTATCAGTCCTTTATTACTAAAATAAATAAACTATACATAACTGGTATCGCCGCGTCTGTAACGGCCTGGACTACAAAAGTATTTTGTTATTTATCCTGCACGATGAATGCTGAAAATAAAATAAACCTTACCAAAATCACAATTTTTTTGGTCACTTCACATCCTAAAAAATGGAATAAAAAGAGATCAAAAAGTCGCATGTACCCAAAAATACTGATCGAAACTACAGTTCGTTACGCAAAAAACATGCCCTCACAGGGCTTTCTTGATGGAAAAATAAAAAAAAGTTATGGCTCTTAGAATATGGCAACACAAAAAGTAAATGATTTTTTATAAAAAGTATAAAATTGTGCAAAAGCCACAAGCAATATAAAAAGACCTATAAACATATGGTACCACCGTAATCGTATTAACCCGCACAATAAAGTGAATATGTCATTTATAGTGCATGGTCATTACATCTGGGCACTGGCACAGTCATTACATGTGGGCACTGTGGCACTGATGTGCGCACTATCTACAAGAACATTGCGGCACCATCTACGTGGGCACTGTGGCACTATCTACAGGGACATTGCGGCACTATCTACGTGGGCACTGGGGCACTATCTACGTGGGCACTGGGGCACTATCTACATGGACATGGGCACTGTGGTGTTTTCAGGGGATTAGTACAAAAAGCCCTGACAAATGAAACCCATCTTTTTTTTCTTTATTTTTTTTAAGGGCCATGGAAAACAGACAAACGGACTGGAAATGGATGAAAATGTGGAGACACGGATGCAAAATGAACATGAAAAACTGACAATTGATCCATTTTTAAAGAGGCTCTGTCACCAGATTCTCAAATCCCTATCTCCTATTGCATGTGATCGGCGCTGCAACGTAGATAACAGTAACGTTTTTTTTTGTTTTTTTTAAATGTTCATTTTTGGCCAAGTTATGAGCTATTTTATTATATATATATATATATATATATATATATATATATATATATATATATATAAAAGAGAAGACAGCAGCACTCACAGAATAAATGTGAATCGGGTGCCAGCAAAAAACGTCCCGATCCTCGGACGTGGTGTATATAGAAGAAAGAAAAACTTTGCGGCACTCCAATTTGAAAAAATGGTGGTTTATTCAATCCAAATATAACAGCAACGTTTCAATCCTACATTAGGATCTTTCTCAGGCTTGAGAAAGATCCTAATGTAGGATTGAAACGTTGCTGTTATATTTGGATTGAATAAACCACCATTTTTTCAAATTGGAGTGCCGCAAAGTTTTTCTTTCTTCTATATATATATATATATATATATATATATATATGCAAATGAGGTTTGAAATGGACAACTGGGCGTTTTTTTTTCGTTATGTCCAACTGGGCGTGTATTGTTTTTAACTGGGCGTGTTTACGTGTATGACGCTGACCAATCAGTGACCAGTCAGTATCATACACTCCTCTACATTTATTTACACAGCAGCGATGTGCAGCCACATAAACCGAGATTAACGTTAACCCCTTGCGTACCTTCGCCGCAATAGTACGCCGCTGGCCGCTTATACCAGCGTACCTTTGCCGTACTATTGCGGAGACGGATCAAACTGTCACTATGTGAAATCACATAGTGATAGCGAAATGGCGGAAGCTTTCAGTGATAGCTGACCGCCTCTGTTGCCAGGCTCGGGACAGATTTGCATGCCCCGATGTCGGCGATTGCTGTGTTTGGTCAGTCTTTAGAGACTGACCAATGACAGCTATGACGTAGGAAACCGGAGAAAGCTCCTGTCAGCATCTCTGATCTCATTTCTGTGAGAACTGTGAGGAGATCGGAGAGTGACAGAAATACAGTGAAATACAGCGTTTCTAGTGACCAATTTAGTGCCCACCTGCCCTTTATAGTGCCCATTTCCTCAGAATATACCTAATAATATTCTTTAGTGCAGATTAGGGCCCAGCAGCCCTCTCTAGAGCCCACCAGCCATCTTTAGTACCCACCAGCCATCTTTAGTAACAATCAAACCTATATAATACTTTTCTTTAGTGCCCATCAGTATATTAGCCCCCTTTAGTGCCCATTAACCCTCTTTACTGTCCATCCTTTAGTTCTGCTATAGAGCCTACCAGCACCTTTTATCGTCCACCAGAACCTTTTACTGACGCTAGAGTATCTGCCAGCACCCATTAGCGTCCACCAGCACCCTTTACTGCCCGTCCTTTAGTACTGCTATAGTCCACCAGCACCTTTTAGTGTCCACCAGGACCCATTACTGTCCACACTTCAGTGACGCTATAGTGTCTGTCAGCACCCGTTAGTGCCCACCAGCACTAGTTCAACCTTGCCCACTACTACCATATATTTGAGTAGTAGTTTTGAGGGGTTCTACATTTTATCTTCATAAAAAAAATACAAAAAAAGTAATTAAGTAGTAATTTTGTGTGTTACTTTTACACGTCACAGTTTCCTTGCCAATACTGTTCAGGAATTTAGTTTTGCACGTCAGGGTTAGTGCAGCGTTATTACACACCCATAATGTCTCGTCTATTTACCGTGGAGGAGGCATATGCCATTTTATGTTCAGATACGGAAAGCGCCAGTGAGGGTGGATCTGAGTTTTTGTTATCCTCCTCCACTGATGAGGAACCCCCTCAGAAACGAAGCAGGGCTAGTGATCCGAATGAGCCCAGCACAAGTGACCCCAGCACCAGTGACCCCATATGGCTACCCCCTACCTCTTACACACCTGAAATTCCTGCGTTTACCTCTGCCCCTGGCATAAAAATAAATCCAACTGACTTTCAGGAAATACATTTTTTTTAATGTTTTTTTCGGATACTTTAGTTGACCTAATGGTTGTGCAAACAAATTTATATGCACAACAATTCTTAGCCAAAAATCCGACATCCCAAGCTTGGCATCCAACCAATGCAAATTAAATTGCAACCTTCTGGGGGCTCTTGCTCCACATGGGCATTATAAAAAAGCCAACCATCAAATCGTATTGAAGGCCTTGAGGAAGCGTGTACGCACGTGAAACGGCCGTAGGCGAATTCCACATCCTGACCGAGATCCAGAAATAAAGAAGTTTGTTGATTATCCGGTGAGTGCCTCGATATCTTCTATCTCGTTTTGATCAAATCGTATTGGTCCACAGATATTTTGTATGATGCACCTGTATTCGTGCGGTGATGCCGCGAAAACGTTTTGAGGCCCTTTTAAAGTTTTTACACTTTGCTGACAATTAGCAGTGCCCACCCCCGGATCATCCAAATTTTGATAGGCTGTTCAAAATTAGGCCCATCATCACATATTTTAATTTGGTTTTTGCAGAAGTTTATGTTCCTGAAAAAAACATAGCTATTGACGAATCTTTAGTCCATTTCAAAGGAAGGCTTAATTTCCGACAATATTTGCCAAACAAAAAAGCCAGATATGGCATAAAAATATATAAACTGTCCGAGAGCCAGTCTGGATACACACACTCCTTTCATGTGTACGAGGGAAAAGACAAACAGATTAGTCCCCCAGAGTGCCCCCCAGTTCTTGGCACAAGCGGTAAAATAGTATGGGACCTGCTGCATCCTCTGATGGATAAGGGGTACCACCTATACCTCTACAACTTCTATACTAGCGTTCCGCTTTTTAAGTGCCTTGTTGAAAGGAAAACAATGGCCTGTGGCACTGCTCGCAGGAATCTAAAATACCTCCCAAAGCCTTTTCTTGCGGAGAAACTGTCAGTTGGCGAAACCAGGGCACGATATGATGAAAATGTGCTCCTGGTAAAATTCAGGAACAAAAAAAAAAAAAAAAGGGGGTCCTCATGCTCTCCACAATCCATGGCAACACCACAAACCCAGTTTCAGTGCGTGGAACAAGCACCACTGTTTCAAAGCCTGTATGCATACAGGCCTACAACAAGCATATGGGAGGGGTGGATTTGGGAGATCAACTAATGAATGAAGCCATACTGTGCCATGCGAAAGACAAAAGTATGGTACAAAAAAACTGTCCGTATATTTAATTGAAATGGCCCTCCTCAATTCTTTTATTTTGTACCGAAGTGCTGGCAATCGTTCTAGGTACCTCGAGTACCTTGAAAAAGTAATAAAAATTTTTATTTTTACAGATCAAGAGGAAGGAGCGAGTAGCAGGGCTTCAGGAAGTGAGGCAAATAGAATTGTCCCTGGCCAGCACTTCCCCAGTGAAGTACCCCCAACGGAAAAAAAGAGCCATCCACAAAAACGATGTCGCGCGTGCTAGAAGAGGGGTATCCGAAAGGATACGATATATCAATGCAGCACTTGCCCCTCCAAACCAGGGCTTTGCATGAAAGAATGTTTCAGAATTTACCATTCTTCAGTGGACTACTAATTTTTTTTCATGCCATTTTCAGGATGTCCATATAAACTTCATCTTAAATTTTATGTCACCTTCATTTAAAAATTTTCCACTTGTGCACCAATTGGATATACAAAACAAAACAAAAAATCATTATACCCCTAGATGAATACCACCATGGTGGCCCAAAATCACCCAAGCAAAAACTAGGCCTTGAAGAGCCTCATGGTACACCTTCACTTCCGGGCCCCACCGTGTGCCTCAATACAAAATGGTCCTATATAGGGTATCAATGAACACAGGAAAAAAAAAAAATGAATGAATTGTGAGTTCTTTTTTTTTTCTCATTGGTGCTTGATACATCCCCAAAGTGTTTCATCAAACTCACGCGTTTGTAAAATAAATAAAAAATAAAATACCAATTTTGTTTTAATTCCTAATCTGAAAAGTAACATTTCTCACTATACTCCTAGATTAATACCTTGAGCGGTGTAGTTTTCTTAATTGGGTCACATCTTGTGAGTTTCCTCTATATTGGTACCTCATGGGCTCTGAAAACACAATAGGATGCCTAAAAAATATTCCAGCAGAATCTGTGATCAAAAACCAAATGGTGCTCCCTCCTTTCTGACCCTTGCCATGTGCCCATATAGCCGTTTACAGCCACACATGGGGTATTGTTGTAATCAAGAGAAAATGGGTAACAAATTGAGCAGTGCTCTTTCTCCTATTGCCCCTTGTATAAATGAAAAGTTTTGGGCTTAATCGACTTTTTATTGGAAAAAATGCAATTTTTCATTTTCACTGCCCAATGTTTATGACTTCTATGAAACATCTGTGGAGTCCAAATGCTCACTACACCCCTAAAACAAACTCCTCAATGGGTTTAGTTTCCAAAATGGGGTCACTTCATGGGGGTTTCCACTGTACTAATACCTCAGGGGCTCTTCAAATGCAACATGGCGCCTGAAAACCATTCCAGCAAAATCTGCAAATCCAAAATCCAAATGGTGCTCCTTCCCTTCTGAGCAGAAGTTTATGACCACATATGGGGTATTTCCGTAATCAGGAGAAATTGCTTTACAAATGTTGGGGTGCTTTTTCTCCTTTATTCCTTGTAAAAATGTGAAAATTCTATGTTTATTCAGAAAAAAAAGTATATTTTCATCTTCACATACTAATTCCAATAAATGCAGCAAAAAACCTGTGGGGTCAAAATGCTAACTATACCACTAGAAAAATTCCTTGAGGGGTATAGTTTCCAAAATGGGGTCCCTTTTGGGGGGGTTTCCACTGTTTAGGTCCCTCCAGGGCGTTGCAAACGTGACACAGCACCGAAAACCATTCCAGTAAAATCAGCACTCCAAAATCCAAATGGCGTTCCTTCCCTTCTGAGCCCTGCTGTGGGTCCAAACAACAGTTTATTGCTTTACAAAAGTTGGGGTGCTTTTTGTCCTTTATTCCTTGCAAAAATTCGAAATTTCTAGATTTTAATTTTCACAGACTAACTCCAATAAACATAGCAAAATACCTATGGGGTCAAAATGCTAACTATACCCCTAGATAAATTCCCTGAGGGGTGTAGTTTAAAAAATGGGGTCACTTTTGGGTGTTTCCACTGTTTTGACACCACAAGACCTTTTCAAACCTGACATAGTGCCTAAAATATATTCTAAAAAAAGGAGGCCCCAAAATCCACTAGGTGCTCCTTTGCTTCTGAGGCCTGTGTTTTAGTCCATTATCACACTAGGGCCACATGTGGGATATTTCTAAAAACTGCAGAATCTGAGATGTGTTTCTCATGTAAAACTTTCTGTGGTACAGAAAAAAAATGTATTACAAATGAATTTTGTAAAAAAAAAAATGACATTTGAAAATTTCAGCTCTACTTTCCTTTAATTCCTGTAAGACGCCTAAAGGGTTGAAACACTTTCTGAATGTTGTTTTGAATACTTTGAGTGGTGCAGTTTTCAAAATGGGGTGTTTTATGGGGGTTTCTAATATATAGGGCCCTCAAAACCCCTTCAGAACTGAACTGGCACCTGTAAAAATAGCCTTTTGAAATTTTCTTGAAAATGTGAGAAATTGCTGCTAAAGTTCTAAGCCTTGTAACGTCGTAGAAAAATAAAAGGATGTTCAAAAAAACGATGCAAACAAAGTAGACATATGGGAAATGTTAACTAGTAAGTATTTTGTGTGGTATTACTATCTGTTTTACAAGCAGATACATTTAAAATTTGAAAAATCATAATTTCTTAATATTTGCTCTAAATTTTAGTGCTTTTCACAAATAAGCAATGAATTTATCGACCAAATTTTTTCACTAACCTAAAGTACAATATGTCACGAGAAAATCTCAGAATCAATTGGATAGGTAAAAGCATTCCAGAGTTATTACCACATAAAGTGACACGTCAGATACGAAAAAATGGGTCTGGTCCTCAAGGCCAAAATGAGCTGGGTACGCAAGGGGTTACTCAAGTGTCCTGATAATAAATACACATGATCATCCAGCCTGGACGTCATGTGTTTTCAGAATCCTGACACTACTGAATCTTTTCTTTGAGATTTCTAGCAAGGGAAACTAAATCTCGCGAGATTACGGAGGTAAACGAGATTTCGTTTCACTTGCTGGAAATCTCACAGAAAAGATTCAGAAGTGTCAGGATTCTGAAAACACAGGACGTCCAGGCTGGATGATCATGTGTATACATTATCAGGACACTTGATTAACGTCAATCTCTGTTTATGTGGCTGCACATCGCTGCTGTGTAAATGAATGCAGAGGAGTGTATGATGCTGACTGGTCACTGATTGGTCAGCGTCATACATGTAAACACGCCCAGTTAAAAACACAATACACGCCCAGTTGTCCATTTCAAACCTTATTTGCATTATATATATATATATATATATATATATATATATATAAATAAAATAGCTCATAACTTGGCCAAAAATGAAAGTTTAAAAAAAAAAAAACGTTACTGTTATCTACATTGCAGCGCCGATCACATGCAATAGGAGATAAGGATTTGAGAATCTGGTGATAGAGCCTCTTTTTTTTTTTTTTTTTTAAACATAATTTTTTATTAACAGTTTTCACATTTTCTTACAAACATTTCAAGCAAAGGTTGCATCATGAGTGCGCAGCACTCAACGGTCATTAAATTAACCTTGAATTAAATACAACATAGCATAACATACAAACATGGCATAAGTGTCGATCTTCATATAGACCGAAAACATGACTTCCCCCATCCCCGACACGACTTAGGTCATCAATGAGTAGCTACGTCTCATTTATCCCCTGACTAGATCAAAGTTGCAAACCCCCTAAAGTGCCTGCCAAGAGCTGCGTATAATACTGAAAGGCGTAACAATTTCCACTACCTCGGCTGCTGTGCACTGCGATTCTATTAATATTTTCCATTTAGCGAATAGCTTCTTGGTTCCCGTTTCCTTCCGTCTTTCCACCTCCACCCTCTCTAGAACTAATAACCGTTTCAGACGAGACACGATCAGGTCTAACCCCGGCGTGTCTGTTTCCAGCCATTTACTCAGGAGGCATCTCAAGGCCACCAATAAAATCGTGTGCACCAGCAGGGGAGGTGATCTCACCCCTCGAGCACACTCTTCCTCCGGTGGCCGCGCCTGATGGAACAGTAGCGCTTGAGGCGTCATTGGGAGATTCGTTTTCCAATGATCCGCAATATATTTGTGTACCATCCCCCAAAATCGCTTCGTATGAACACACCCCCATACTCCATGCCATAAATTCGTCAAGGGGTTGTTGCATTTGGGACAACACGTAATGCGGTCGGGGAAAGATTGTGAAGGCAAATTATTAAAGCCATATATAGCCGAATGCATCAATTTAAAATAGGTTTCCCTCCAGCTCTCGTTTATAACACTCTTCCGTACCGTCTCCCAATCCCCCAATATGATCTCACCTATACCTGGATCATGAGTCCACCGTTCCCAGACTTTGAAACTAACCCTTGATTGTGGACGGACAAAACCATCTCCCAGTGCTCTATACAACCCTGAAATAGACGCACGCCCAGTCGTTGGACCTATGACCTCATCTAGAGTGTGCGAGGTGGCTTCCTTATTCAAGTCCCTGAGCCTAGAGGTGCAAAATGCTCGTGCCTGAAGAATTTGTAAAAAATTAACCCTACCTTCTAGGGGGTCTGAGTTTAGTGGTAATTTCCGCCCCGGTTAACCATCTCCTTTCCTCTATATGCATAAGATCCCCTGCGTTATTGATGCCTACCGTCCCCCAAGAGGCAAATCTGTCTCCCTTGCCTACTCCTGAGCTTGGCGAGTGCAATGCGAGGCCTTTTTCCCTCCCATATAAATTTTGTGAATGTGGAAGTCAGTTTAGAGACATCCACATGTTTCAATAGGAGAGGAAGCGTTTGAAAGGGGTATAGCAATCTGGGGAAACTAACCATCTTAATCAGGTGGCACCTCCCCAGGAGGGATAACGGCAATTGGCACCATCGGGTGAGTTCCGCTTGTATTTTTTTAAATAACGGGGGATAATTTAGGCCATACAGGGTGTCTGGCCCCTTCTTTATCTTGATGCCCAGATAAGTAATGCAGTGTTCAACTGGGGATATCCCACATCCCAAGGATTGCCAAAAGGTCTTAGGCAATGGTTTGCCCAACTCCAGCAGTTCGCTTTTAGCTAGGTTGACTTTATATCCCGAGCATTGCCCAAATTCCTGTAAAAAGTGAAAAACCGGCATTAAATGCTCTTGAGGATTTGACATAAAAAGTATAACGTCATCAGCAAACAAGGCTAACTTAACTGCCAGAGACCCTACCTGAATACCTCTGAACATATCGGATTCCTACAGGAATCTAGAAATAGGTTCCAGTGCTAGATTGAATAACAATGGCGACAGGGGGCATCCCTGCCGGGTTCCTTTATGCAATTGAAAGGGATCCGACAGAAATCCTGAGGAGTGAACGCGGGCCTGTGGATTATTGTAAACACCCTTCAAGAAGACCCGGAAGGCTCCCTGGACATTCATTTTGTTCAGCACCATCCCCAGCCATTCCCACTGTATGTTATCAAAGGCTTTCTCTGCGTCTAGAGCTAAGAGTGCCGGCCGGGTACCTGGCTGGGGATCGTGCCTGACTGTTTCTAGCACAGTCAACACTTTGCGTAAATTAGTCACTGCTGCCCTGCCCTTTACAAATCCTACTTGGGATTTTCCCACCAATGTGGGTAGATACGTAGCCAGTCGATTGGCCAAAACTTTTGTGAGTAATTTCTGGTCTTGGTCTATCAGTGATATAGGACGGTACGACCCCGGGTCAAGAGGATCCTTCCCCTTCTTGGGTAATACCTTTATATGCGCTATTTTGGCCTCTGCTGGGAGAGCACCAGTCCTTAGTAGAATATTATAGTATGCCACCAAGGTAGGGCTAATTTCTTCTCTGAGATTTAAAAAAAACTCTCCTGTAAATTCATCTGGACCCGGGGGCTTTCCGTTGGATAAGGTCTTAATGGTGCGCTGGATTTCCTCTAAGGTAATCTCTGCGCTCAAGTGGACGTTCTGCTCCTGAGTGAGACCTGGCAGCTTTACCTTCTCCAAAAATTCCCTACCTTTTTGGGGGTCTATGGGCGTGTCTCAGTAAAGGGCTTGATAGTATTTACTTAATATAGTGTTAATTTTTTTTTGGGTCTGATGTACGATTTCCATTGGAATCGTTAATTGTTGAAATGTGTGACGGTGCAAACCTCCCCTCCGCTAGTCGCGCTAATAATTTGCCCGCTTTATTGCCGAAACGCATTAGCTCTGCATCAAATTGGGACCGATAAATACTTTCTCTTTTGTCTAACCACTGATCAAATTGCCGCTTAGCTTCCCTCCATTTCTCCCCCAAAGACGTTGATGGAGAGTGTAGAAATGCTGTGTATGCACACCGTAATCGGTCACTCGCTGCCTTGTACCCTTCGATAGTCTTGCGTTTAAGATTAGACATAAATTGCATAATTTTTCCTCGTATTACCACTTTGGCTGGACGCCAATACAGCGACGGGTCCGAACGATGTGATGCATTATCCCCATCAAATTCCGTCCACCACCCCTTTAGCTTCTGTAGAAAGCCCTCATCCTTTGCCAGAAAGGAGGGGAACCTCCGAATAAAATCCGTTCCCCTAGCTACTGTGTCGGCCAAAGTAATGGTAACCGGGGCATGGTCCGAAATAACGAGATCCTCAATCGCCGCTTCACGTAACCGTCGAGATAAGGCGTCATTAACTAGCAAGTAATCAATACGCGACCATGACTGATGGACATGAGAAAAATGTGTGTATTCCCGCACATCAGGGTGTAGACTCCTCCAAGCATCTGTTAGGGCAGTGTGTCTTAAAAAGTCTGGCAAGATCTTATCCCTATTTCTCTGCGAACTAGTCCCTGCGCTCCTATCTTCCCTGGAGGACCTTACAGTGTTAAGGTCTCCCCCTAGAATTAAAAGCCTAGTACGATCCTGCTGGAGTTGGGCCTCCAAATGACAAAAAAACCTGTGTTAACTGCATTTGGGCCATACACATTATGAATACTGATAGTTTCCCCTGCATGTTCCACCACTAGATGGATCCAACGGC
Source organism: Rhinoderma darwinii (assembly GCF_050947455.1). Taxonomy (NCBI): domain Eukaryota; kingdom Metazoa; phylum Chordata; class Amphibia; order Anura; family Rhinodermatidae; genus Rhinoderma; species Rhinoderma darwinii. The sequence continues at coordinate 204,775,106 of NC_134691.1, forward strand.
CCTCATCATCACGCTCCTGGGACACCAGCGTAAACGTAAAATTTTTATGTACCAAAATTATAACTCCCGCCTTACCCTCCCTTGCCGGTGAGCCAAAAACCTGGCCCACCCAGAATTTTTGCAAATACTTAAATTCTGGCTCGGTAAGGTGAGTTTCCTGTAATAGGGCTACATCTGGGTGTAATCGTTTCATGTGTCGCAAAAGTTTGGTCCGTTTCTGTGGGGACCTAAGCCCTTTAACGTTCCATGAGATTATTTTCATGTTATTGGGCAGTGCATAAGATGAGCTAAAATGTCTAAAAGTCGTGATAGGTTCGGGGAGTCAGATGCATCTTTTCCCAACAGCCATGCGTGAACATTACAAACAAAGCCAAAACCCGGCTTAAAAACCAAAACTAAACTTCCTATCAAGGCCATCAGACCAATCACGAAAAATCACCTGCGGCAAGGGTCACCAGCCCCTTAATACCCATTGGCGTAAGAGACTTCACTTTTTTCTGTTGTGCCAAAACACGTCCCTCCCTCCCCCTCCCCCCCCCAGACCTGCATATATATCACCTTCAATGAGTAAGCTGCACCTGCCCTTACCACCTCATTAACCCTTTGCCGCCGGTACACAAATTTATACATTCTTATACCATCGGTTTAACATCATAGAGTCCGTTTGGACTATAACATAACATGTCAAAATGAATCCTGCTTCACCGCTAGGCTTCCCTGTCTCCTTTTCCAAGATCCACTACCGAACCTTCCCCAGGTATGCGATCTGTGGCAGATATAACTAATCCCTTGCGTAGGGGCGGCACTGTATCATTCCCGGTCGAGCACGCCCACAAGGAGAGGTCTCCGATCATGCCCTAACTCACTCTCTAATCCCCTGTAGTGAAAATGCGGGAAAATAACAAAATGCATACATTTTAACATTATAACGTTAGAACATTAGGTCAGCTGCTGACCGGTACAAGGTGCCTTATAAGACCGCCAAATGCAGCCCTCATAACTTTAAAATTATCTGCAAACTTATCTGCAGCCGATCGGAACCTGCGATTGATCTACAGCGTCCACAAGACCATCATCACATCAGATAAAATGGTGCTGGGAAAACATCGCCCGTCAATGAGGAGACGTAGATCGGGTGCGGTCCCGCGGTCGCCTCTGCGGCTTCTGAGAGTCCCCTCCATTTCCGGATCGACCTCCTCGGGCTCTTCCTGGTGTGGGCATTAAAGCTTCTGCCCAGGTTCGCTCCATATCTAGTCGATTCCGTTTGACTTCTCTTGACTTGCGATTTGGACTACGACGCTCCTCGTGCTGGGGTCTGTGTCTGCAAAGCTCTGTAAGAGCGTCCTCCGCTTCCTTCGATGTGGCGAAAATCTTGGTCCGCCCGTTTTCTTGAAACACCCGTAAGATGGCCGGGTACTGCAGGTTAAAACGTATTTTCGCTTGGAACAGCGCGGTACAGATCTTGCTGAAAGAAAGTCTGCGTTTTGCGACCTCCGTAGAATAGTCCTCGAAAAGTAGCACTTTCATGCCCATTATTTCCAAAGGACGCGATCTGCTGCGGAATGCCTTCATAAGTGCCACCTTATCATTGTAATCCAACAGTTTAAAGATTACTTGTCTGGGACGAAGCAAACTGTTGTCATCTGCTGCTGGGAGATTTCTGGGGTCCGGCCCCACCCTGTGTGCCCTCTCCACCCGGCAGGGACGTGGAAGACCTAAAGCTGCTGGCAATGTCCTCTCACATAATCGCTGTAAATCAGAAGGGATCACCGCTTCTTTCAGACCCACCAGTCGTAGGTTGCTCCTCCTGGAGCGGTTTTCCAGATCCTCCACCTCATTTTCATCCTCAAGCAACGTCATACGCTGTTCTAATTCATCAGTCCTGGAAGTGACTTGTGCCTACTCCGCATGCACGCGGTTCAGGGAATCTTGCACCGTTTTTTCCAGTGCCTTTTGCAGGTCTGGCGATATCTGCTTGGCCACTTCACGGGCCAGGGCTATATAATCGATAGGTGCAGGATGAGAAGAGGCTATGGGGTCTGCAGGGCTTGAAAGCTGGGACTGAGGCTGCTGCAGCTCATCTTCCTGTGTGTATAGCAGGGGAGCAGTGGCGGGAAGCGCCGCCATCTTACCTCCCTTTTCCACGGCCGCGGCTGAATCTTCCATGGCTGGCTTATGCGCACTTCTGAGGAGGTACCTGTCCATACAGGCACCACCGGGTATGTTTCTGTGTGCAGGGCTGGTGGCTTCACAGCCGATTGTCGCCGCCGGAGCGACTATTGCGAGCAAGCAGGCTGGACGGGAGCGGGAGCTCAGTCACTCGCGTCCTGCATCGCCAGCGCCGGAACCGGAAGTCAGAGCCTCTTTAATGGCCATCTTTTTGACTGTCGTGTGGCTGTAGCCTAAATGACTATGATGCCAGGAGTCTCGTTCACATGTACCGTGGTCGGGCTGGGAAATCCGGCTGAGACACGGATCATCTTTTACGGTCTAATCACGGTCGTGTGAATCCGGCCTTAATGTAATTTATTTAAAACCTCATCGTAGGGCCGGTACTGCAAAGGGTCCTGCTCAGACTTCACACACTATAATGTTATCTCGCCCCAGCGTGCCCGCTCAGCGCCATCTGCCTGGCCCTGCTGCAATTTACACTTCACTTACCTGCAATGTCGGAGACCGGCTGAGCGGGTGACGGTTGGATGTTAGTGCATGAAGTATATAATTGATTATAGATTCCCCTGCCAGGGAACACAGAAGTTATAATCAATTAGATAGACATTTTTCCAATTGTATTTATGATTTTTTTTAAAAAAGGAATTTCAGGAGGTCAAAAGTTGTAAAGATACTTACAATAATTATAGCAATATATGTTAAGTTATATATATATATATATATATATATATATATATAAAAATATCTTAAATAATCTCTTGGTATTACTGTTAAATAAACTGAAAAAAAATAAGAAAAATCGAGATTGAAAATGAAAATTGGCCAAATGCCAGGTGTCGGCTTTATATTACAGCCGACACCCCGCTGTAACGACCAGGACCAGAGTGAGTCTCCGATCCAGCCGATTAACCCCTTAGATTCTGCGATCAAAAGCGATAGCTGCATCTAGGTGCTTTCCAGCCTGTCCGACACCCCTCAAACGGAGGTCTAATAATAGCCTCATTGTCTATGAAGGGCGGAATCCTTTTAGGCCCCGCTTGCTATCAGGACCAAGAAGATGGCATAGGCTCAGAAGCTGACCCTGCGCCATCAGTCACGGGTGTCAGCTATTGGTCACAGCTGACAGCCTACTGTAACAGCCAGGACCGGAGATAGGCTCCGATTCGACCGATTAACCCCTTAGATGCAACAATAAATAACGATCGCTGCATCTAGCTGGTTAGATCGCACCCAATGGTTGCTATGGCAGCCAGAGGCCTAACAATGGCCTCCTAGTACGGAAGCCTATTAGGCCCTGCCCAGAGGTGAAACCTAATGGTCTTGTTATCAGTGAATAGCTGACAGCTCTAATACACTGCACTATGCCTCATAGTGGGACTAAAAAAAAAAAAAAAAAGCTTGAAGTTAAGAGAACAACAAATAACTGCCTTTTTCCCCATAAGTATTTTATTAAAGGAAAAAACAAAAACATAAAAAAAAGCAACACTTATTTGCAATCACCGCGTCCGTAACAACCCGAACTATAAAAAGTATCATGCTACTTTACCCGCAGGGTGAACACCGTAAAACAAATATTAAAAAGAATCGCTGTTTTTGGTCAGTATTCCTCCCAAAATAGAAGTGGTCAAAAAGTTGCATGTACCCCAAAATTCTGCCAATAAAAACAACAGCCCGTCCCGCAAAAAACAATACCTCCCACAGAATTTTTGACGGAAAAATAAAAAAGCTATGGCTCTCAGAATATGGTGACACAAAAAACTAAATGATTAAAATAAAAAATAAAAAGGGATTTTATTATGCAAACACTGCAAAACAGAAAAAAACCTATATACATATGGTATCGCCGTAATCGTATCGACCCATAGAATAAAGTGAATGTAATTTATAGAGCATGGTGAACGCCGTAAAAAAACCTGAATAAAAAACATTGTCAGAATTGCTGTTTTTTTGTCACCTTGCTTGCCAAAAAATGAAATAAAAAGTGATCAAATAAAATAAAAAAAAAAAAAAAAAAAAAAAAAAAAATCGCATGTACCACAAAATTTAAAACTACAGATTGTCCCGCAAAAAAAAAAGCCCTCACACAGCTCTCCGAATATGGCGATGCAAAATGAGCAGAGTGTTCCTAAAGCGGATAAGATTGGGCACCATTTTTCATTGTGACACTGGCCACACATCTGCGGATTATTTATTTACCCCATTATTATGCCCTCTTCTTATACCCTGATGTACTCCACACAGCTTAAATATGCCCCCACATTATAAACTGAAATACCAGTAATACTCCAAACAGAACTACTACCAAGCTAAATCCACACTCCAAAAGCCAAATGGCACTCCCTCCCTACTAAACCCTACAGCGTTCCCAAACAGTAGTTTATGTCCAAATATATGGAATAGCAATACCTGGGAGAACCCGCTGAATAGTTTAAGAGGTATTTGTCGTCAGTGGCACAACATATTGTGCACTAAAATGACAGTGGAAAAACGCAATTTTCACTTTGCCCCATCCACTGAGCGTTCATTTCTAGTAAAGAAAAGACAGTGGAGTCAAAATGCTCACTACACCCCTTAAAAAATGCCTTGAGAGGTGTAGTTTACAAAATGGGGGTCACTTCTCAGGGTTTTCCACTCTACTTTGGTACCTCAGAGGCTCTGCAAATGCGACATTGCGCCTGTACACCAGTACAGCAAAATCTGCGCTCTAAAAGCCAAATGGCGCTCCTTCCATTTTGAGCTCTGCCATGTGCCCAAACCGCAATTCAGGGCCACACATGGGGTATTGCCGTACTCAGAAGAAATTGGGTAACAAATTGTGTGGTGTTGATTCTCCAACCTGTATTCAACAAAGACAATAAACTGAAGGAAATATTCCCGGATTTACCTCTCCTTGCATATAAACAGCCAACAAACCTAAGGAATCTCCTGGTTAGAAGACCGTTTGTTCACAATGACGCATAAGTCCTCCATGGCTAGCAGGTTTCAGGAGGCGGGATTTAAGATCCTATCGCGTTGGTATAGAATTCCTTCCAGGTAGCACACAATGATTCCTGCGGTCTCACCGCTGTGTTGGAGATGTGGAGATCAGGTGGGCACGATTTTGCATATTTTCTGGGAGTGCCCGCGGCTGACAAATTTTTGGTCAGAGGTGTGGCGCATCTCCTCCAAATTCACGGATTTCCACCTTCCGCGTATACCGGCCTTCTTCCTGCTCCATCTGTGCGAGGCGCCATTATCTATGTACCAACGCTCTGTGGTTCGCCATCTGGTGAATGCAGCTAGAGCATGTATCCCGGCGCTGTGGAGACAAACTTGCCCTCCGTCGAATGGTATGTGGTTCGGTAAGATTCAGGAGATTAGGAGAATGGAGCATCTCATGGCATCCATGAGAGGGACCCATGCGAAGTTTCTCAAAACTTGGTATCATTGGGTCAGATTCCAATCTTCTATCAAGTTCAGGAATATTATGGCTTCATGAATATATTCCTGAGGCATAGGGGGCATTTTGGGGTTTCTTCACTCCCTTTACTCTGTCTTATCTTCTTTTGTGCTTTACTCTCTCTCTCTCTGATTTGTCTACCCACGGACCTTGGTGCATGGCTGCGGGTTCAGGGTGCATAGGGTGTCCGTTTTCATTATTGTGTTTGATGTGTTATTGTTCTTTTTTTTTCTTTTGCACTTAATGTGTAATTACACTGGCCTGCGAACCGATGTTTGTGCTGCTGATGTTTGCACTATCGTGTCTAGTTTATTGGAAAATAGAAAATAAAAGAATTTATACAAAAAAAAAACCCCCAAAAAAGTGGCGTCAAAATGCTCACTATACCGCTAGAAAAATTCCTTGAGGGATGGTTTCCCAAATGGGGTCACATTTGCGGGGTTTGCACTGTTTCGGCCCCTTAGGGGCTTTGCAAATGTGGCATGGCGCCGCAAACCATTCCAGCAAAACTTGAGCTCCAAAAGTCAAATGGTGCTCCTTCCTTTCTAAGCCCAGCCTTCCAGGTGTACGAACAGTTTGTTACTATACATGGGGTATTGCTGTGATAAGAAGAGTTTGCATTAAAAATGTTGGTGTGCTTTTTCGACTTTATATATTGTAAAAATGAAAAAATCTGAACTAAAACTACACTAGAAAAAATGTAGAATTTCAATTTCACGGCCTAATTCCAATAAATTCTGCAAAAAACCTGTGGGGTCAAAATGCTAACTATACCCCTAGAAAAATTCCTCGAGGGGTGTAGTTTCCAAAATGGGGTCACTTTTGGGGGGTTTGCATGGTTTTGGTCTCTCCAGGGCGCTGCAAACACGACATGGCACTGAAAACCATTTCAGCAAAATCTGCACTCCAAAATACAAACAGCGCTCCTTTTCGGAGCCCTGCATGGGTCCAAACAGTAGTTTATTACCACTTATTATATATGGGGTATTGCCGTAAATCGGGAGATATTGCCTTACAAATGTTGGGGTGGAGGAAGAGGAAGAAATGAGATTTCATGTGAGGCTGTGGGACCCGACCTATGTGGGGATCCTTTTTCTATGGGTAATGTTACTGCCAACGTACTTTATTTTATTGAAAGATCAAATTAAAAATGTCTATTTTTCGCTAATAATGGTTCATGTGTGATTTTTCTTATATAGGTGTTCATATTGGTATATCACACGGTTTATTTGAGTTGCTATATGCATGTATTAGCCCAACTATCTTAGTAGGTGTTAAACTTTCCAATTTGTCACAGTAACAAACTTTCCAGTTCGTTGCTACAACAAACTTTCCATGCGATCACATTATCGGGACCTGAACCAATTAGGTCCCGATCATGTCTCCAGGACCAGAGGCAGGGGTTAACAGCGCGATCTGGGCGTCAGCGCTACTCAGACACCCGGATCGTGCTTTTAGCACCTACCGTGAATTCACGTTGGCGCTGCACAGAGCCCAGCAAGTGTCGACGTGAATTTACTGTGGGCGGTCGGGAAGCGGTTAAGAAACTTTCTGAATGCCGTTTTGAATACTTTTAGGGGTGTAGTTTTTAAAATAGGGTGATTTATGGGGACTTTCTAATATATAAGGCCCTCAAAGCCACTTCAGAACCTAACTGTTCTCTGAAAAAATAGCCTTTTGAAATTTTCTTGAAATTGCTGATAAAGTTCTAAGCCTTGTAACGTCCTACAAAAATAAAAGGACTTAAAAAACGATGGCAACAAAGTAGACATATGGTAAATGTTAACTAGTAACTATTTTGCGTGGTATTACTACTTTTGCAAATTTTCTCCGAAATTTGGAGTTTTTCGCAAATAAAACACAATGTATCGACCAAATTTTGCAACTAACATAAAATAACATGTGTCACGAGAAAACAAATCTCAAAATTGCTTGGATACATAAAAGCATATTAAATTACAAAGTTATTACCTCATAAAGTGACACGACAGATTTGAAAAAAATTGGCTGTGTCCTTAAGGCCAAAACAGGATGTGTCCTTAAGGAGATATATCTAGAATTTATTTTTTTATGCGCCACCCAAGTGGAATTACCTCACACCTCCAAATATATACAATATTGACTACCTTAGGTAGGAAACCCTGTAACGTTTTCAAGAGGACTATCATCTAATAGTAGGGTATATGGAGTAAAGGCAGAGAGGGCCTGTATCTCACTTACTCTACGTGCGGACGTAATGGATAACAAACATCATTTTGAGTGTCAGCATTTTTGGGGTTAGAGTGTCTAGTGGTTCGAACATAGCCTGGAGAACAATATTTAAGTCCCATGGGGTAACGGAGGACCTAATCTGGGGTTTAAGCCTAGAGGAGCGGTGTTCCGCTAATCTGAAAAAAAAAAGAAGAACTTGATGCGGAAATCTGTACTTTTATAGGTGTTCGGCTTGAGGTTTTTATTTAATCCTGCCTGGAGAAAATCGAATATCAAGAGGATATCTGGTTTGGCTAGGGGATCGATGTCTATTCCTATGAAATTTATAAATGGTCTCCAGGCTCTCCTCTCAGATATATCTCCGAGGTAACCTGTTTCCTGCTTGCTAGCAGAGTGGAAATGAAGGACTCTGTGAACCTTCTCTGTCTAAGGATTACTCTTTCAGTTTCCAGGCTGTCATTTGAAGTTTTCTGAAGTGTATTTTTGGGGGCATTACTGGGCTCTGGTATAAGAGATCTGGTATGGTCAGGAGAACCAAAGGCTGATCTGAGGACATTCTCCTTAGCCATGTGAACCATGGTCTCTTCAGCCAGAAGGGGGATATTATTATAGTTGAAGCCCTGTCTTCCCTGATCTTCCTTATCACCCTTGGGAGAAGACATAGGGGAGGAAAGGCATGACCCCTCTCCTGACTTCAACACTGGGAAAATGCATTTATTGCTGGTGGGCAGTCTGTCGGATCCAGGGAGAAAAATATTTCGACCTTCCTGTTTACTTTGGACGCAAAACAGGTCTATTGAGGGAACTACCCATTTGTAAACAACTCTCTGAAACATTTCTGCCTTTAGTGACCATTCTGACTGGCGTAACCCTTTCCTGCTTAGGAAGTCTGCTACCTGGTTGTCCCTTCCCTTCAGGTGGACAGTTGAGAGGGTCAACAAATGGTGCTCTGCCAGAGAAAATATTTGGGAACCTAAATTAGTCAGTGGAAAAGTTCTCATCCCCCCCCTGATGATTTTATATATGCCACGGTCGTCTTGTGGTCTGAATATATCTAAACATTCTGACCTGAAATTGCAGGTATAGAGTTTTTCATAGTTTGAAAAACCTCTGCCAGTTCCCTGAAGTTGGAGGACCTTTGTGCTGCCTGGTAGTCCCACTGACCCTGGAGAAAAAGGAGTCATAATGAGCTCCCCAACCCCAGGGACTTGCATCTGTGGTTATGTTGAGAGTAGGGGTTGTTTCCCATAGAATGCCCGGCCTCAGGTTCCCCCTGTTCATCTTCAATCTGAGAGACAGCCTGGCTGCAGATGAAATGTGGAGGGATTGATCTAGGGAGAGACTGCTCTTGTCCCACTATTCTACAATGTCCCATTGTAGAGCCCTGGATCTGAAACGAGACCAAAATACTGATGGAATGCATGACGTCCTGAGGCCCAGAACGGACATAGCTTTCCTGAAAGATGTCGTATGGTTTAAATATAGCTCTGAGACCGTCTATCAGGTGAAATATCTTCCATTCTGGAAGGAAAGACATCTGCCTGGAGGAGTCTAGAAGAATCCCTTGAAAGACATCTGTTTGAGGGGGGATCAAGTTTGATTTCTTCAGATTTATGTTCCATCCCAACTTCGACAGGATAGAGCAAATTACTTCGATCTGTTGAATCAGGGTCTGAGTTGTTTCTGCCACTATTAGGAAATCGTCAAGTTAGGGAATCAGGAGGATGCCTCTAGTCCTGATGTAGGACGTCATTTCCGCTATTAATTTAGTAAAAACCCTTGGGACTTGAGAAATGGCAAAGGGGAGGACTCTGTACTGGAGGTGAAACAAGGATCTGTTGAGTGTCACTGTTACCCTTAGATATTTCTGGTGAGGACTGCATATTAAAACATGATAATATGCATCCTCCAGATCTAGTGATGCCATCACACAGTCCATGGAAAGATTTATTGGTTGACGAAATGCTCTTCATGCAAAAATGTTTGTAGGTCAAGTATGAATTTTGTTCTTTTAGATTTATTATGACCCTGTATTTCTCGTCTGGTTTCTTCGCCAGGAAAAGAGGGGAATAAAAGCCTTTGCCGGTCTCTACACTTGGGACTTGAATCAGAACGCCTTTTTTTTTTTTAGAAGTGACAGAATTTCTGACTCTAAGGCTTTTTGTTTTTCTGTACTCCTTGGGGCCTTTGTAGGAAAGAATCTGTTTGGGAACAGGGATCTGAACGCTAGAACATACCCTGTTTTTATAATTCCTAGAATGCATTGATTTGTCGAAATGTTTCCCAATTTTCAAAAAATAGGGATAGGCGACCCCCCACCATGGATCTTCTGACATCATTGCTGGTGGTCACTGTTCTAGGGAACTTTGAGTCCCTGAACTCATGTCCCCTAGGGTTAGGTTTCTTATTAAACCTTTGGGGCGAAAGGAATCCGATGATTTTCCTTGTGTAGGAAACCACTTTTTCTATCAGATTCATTCTGTAATAGGACATCTAGCAGGGGCCCAAATAGAAAATCTCCAGAGCAGGGAATTGCACATAGTTTCCCTTTTGATGCAGTGTCCCCCTTCCAGGATTTTTTCCAGATAGCCCTTCTAGCGGAGTTTGAGAGGGCAGCTGATCGGGCAGAGGCGCACACAGAATCGCGCCGGGCGTCGGCCAGGAAATCTACTACCTTAGATAGCACTGGAAGGGAGTCTTGTCTCTAATGTGAAACTCTAATTGTGCTAGCCATATTTTTAGAGACCTAGCCACACAAGTGGCTGCAATGCCTAGCTTAAAAGCCCCTGTAGAAGCTTCCCAGATTATTTTGAGGTAATCTGCCTTCCTGTCGATGGGATCAGATATAGAACCTATATTCTCAAAGGAAAGAGCACTCTTCCTAGAAATCTTTGCCACTGGGGCATCAAGTCTAGGGGTAATATCTCAATCCCTGCAGACCTTTTCTTCAAATGGATATTTCCTTTTTAGGAATACAAATCTTCGCATGTGGGTTTTTCCATTCCCTTTTGGTGAGACTTATGTCCTGTACAGAATGCGGTATTTTCAGGTCCTCAATATTCATTATTGCTCTTACAGTTTTAAAAGGAGCTGATCTAGATCTTCTGCTAGGAACAAATTCCTCCCACCCATCCTCATCAGAGGTACTATCTGAAGAGCTCAGCTCTCCTAATTTAAAATCCTCTTCAGCAGAAGAATCAGATAAATTGAACCGACTAGAGGTGGATGGTTGATCCTTCTTTTTTCTTATGGACTTAAGGGAATTTTTAACTTCTGCCCTTACGATGTCCTTAATACTTGATGCCAGACTTGTAGACTCCTCAATGGATTATCTTGTCTAAGAAAATATGGCATAGTCTTTTATTATAGGTAGCTGCTAGTTTTTTTTTATTACAAACCGCCTACTTAGTTACGGGCGTTTTCCAATTTCTTTCTAGGAACTTCCCTGGCCTAAAACATATGTACAAGAGAAAGGAACAAAGTTAGCAGGAAAAAGGGGGGTTTCTTTTTCTTACCCTATGTAAGTCCTGCCACCTCTTGAAATACCGGACTGGAGGATCTTGTGGCATCCGAGCGGTCAGTGCATCCTGCTTCTTCTCATGGCGTTTCCATTGTGGAATAAGATGCAAGAGACTGTGACTCCGTGTTGTTTAGGCCTAAATAGCCCTTGGACTGTCTGGGGAGGCCCTCGCTTCGGACACCATGAAGTCCCTCCTCCCTGTTAGAGCCGTTAGAACCACCACTTCCTGGGACGTGGGACCGTCAACCGCCAAAAGTGATGCGCCACTGCGACCGGACGTTTCGCCAGAATGCACCAGAAGCCGCCAACGCCGGGACATGCGTACCAGCTCTCTAGGGAGCGGAATATGGCCTAGGGAGAACCGTTCTCACTCCAGAAGAAGGTCTCACACTGTGGGACCTGAACCACCTCCAAGAAGGGAAGTGATGGACCGGGAGAGGAGGGAGTACCTACCGCAGGCTTAACCCCTTCCCGCTCCTGGACGTACTATTACGTCATGGCAGCTGTATCGTTCGCGCTCCATGACCTAATAGTACGTCTCGGAAGTAACGGCCGTTTCGGCCGTCCTCCCGACACATACAGGAGCTGTGACCGCTGCAGTCTCGTACAGCAGCTGTCACAGCTCCTACAGCGGGGAACGATCGCTGTGTCCCCGCTGATTAACCACTTAAAAGCTGTGTTCTATAGAAATGGCGGCTTTATAGGGGTTATGCGGCCATCGCCGGCCTGCTACACAATAGCGGCCGGCGATGGTGACTATGGCAACCGGACACCAAACAATGGCGTCCGGCTCTGCCATAGACGGAGGCCTAGTGGGTCCTGACAACGTCAGGACCCGCTATGCTTGCTGTCAGTGAGTAGCTGACCGTTCTATTACACTGCACTACGCATGTAGTGCAGTGTATTAGAATTGCGATCAGGGCCTCCTGTCCTCAAGTCCCCTAGTGAGACAAAGTAATAAAGTTAAAAAAAAAGTTAAAAAAAAAAAAAGGTGTAAAAATAAGAAAATAAAAGTTTTAAAAGTATTAAAAGTAAAAATCCCCCTTTTTACCTTATCAGTCATTTATTATTAATAAAAATATATAAACAAACAAATAAACTATACATAATTGGTATCGCCGCGTCCGTAACGGCCTGAACTACAAAATTATTTTGTTATTTATCCCGCACGGTGAACGCCGTAAAAGAAAATAATAATAAACCATACCACAATCACAATTGTTTGGTCACTTCACCTCCCAAAAAATGGAATAAAAAGAGATCAAAAAGTCGCATGTACCGAAAAATGGTACTGATCGAAACTACAGTTCGTTACGCAAAAAATAAGTCCTTGCATGGCTTTATTGATTGAAAAATAAAAAAGTTCTGGTTCTTAGAATAAGGTAACACAAAAAGTGAATGATTTTTTACAAAACGTATTCCATTGTGCAAACGCCATAAGACATAAAAAAAACTATAAACATCTGGTATCGCCGTAATCGTATCGCCCCGCAAAATAAAGTGAATATGTCATTTATAGCGCACGGTGAACGCTGTAAAAAAAATAGAATAAAAAAACAATAGTAGAATTGCTGTTTTTTAGTCACCACGCCACCTAAAAATAGAATAAAAATTGATCAAAAAGCCGCATGCACACCAAGAAAACTACAATGGATTCCTCAAGGGGTCTAGTTTCCAAATTGGGGTCACTTTTGGGGGGTTTCCAATGTTTTGGCACCACAAGACCTCTTCAAAACGGACATGGTGCCTAATAAAAGAGGCCTCAAAATCCACCAGGTGCAACTTTGCTTCGGAGGCCGGTGCTTCAGTCCATTACCGCACTAGGGCCACATGTGGGATATTTCTCAAAACTGCAGAATCTGGGCAATAAGTATTGAGTTGCGTTTCTCTGGTAAAAAAAATGGTATAAAGAGGATTTTCTGACAAAAAAAAAATGTAAATTTCACACCTACTTTGCTCTAAATTTCTGTGAAACACCTAAAGGGTTAATAAACTTTCTAAATGCTGTTGTGAATACTTTGGGGGGTCTAGTTTCTAAAATGGGGTGTTTGATAGGGGTTTCAAATATATGGGCCCCTCAAAGCAACTTCAGAACTGAACTGGAACCTAAAAAAATAAATAAATGAAGCAAAACTTTGCTTCTTACATTATACTGATAATGAGCCGTGCCCACCCCGAGATGACCCCAGTTTTGACAGTTTGTATAAACGGAGACCCCTATTAGACCGTTTCAGTGCCCGGTTTTCCCAAGCATACACCCCCGAGAAGTGTATTTCTATTGATGAGTCCCTGGTACATTTTAAAGGGAGGGTTAAATTCCGCAAGTACCTGCCGGGTAAGAGGGCAAGGTATGGCGTGAAGATGTATAAGCTGTGCGAGAGTGCATCAGGGTATACCTACAGATTTAGGATATATAAAAGGAAAGGCCACCCCCAAACCAGACTGCATCCTGGACTACAATAGGTACATGGGAGGGATGGACTTGTCAGATCAAATCCTGAAGCCCTACAGCGCCATGCGGTGTGGTATAAGAAGCTGGCCGGGCACATCATACAGATGGCTTTGTACAATGCGTACGTGCTACGTCGATGTGCAGGCCAGACGGGAACTTTCCTGGAATTTCAAGAGGTGATTATCAAGAACCTAATCTTCAGGGACCAAGAGGGGGGGGGGGGCAGCCAGTACTTCTGGAAGCGAGGCCACACGCATCGTACCAGGGCGGCAACACTTTCCAGGAAAAGTTCCCCAAACTGGCAAGAAGGGAAAAAGTCAAAAGAGGTGCAAAGTCTGCTATAAGAGGGCGATAAGGGATGACACAATATATCAATGTGACACGTGTCCCGAATAACCAGAGCTCTGTATGAAAGAGTGTTTTAAAATTTATCATACATCCCTTGGTTTATAATTTACCCCAATTTTACTTACCCTGATGCACTCCGCACAGCTTATCCCCCCTCGTCTTTCCCCTCTGAGCCCTGCTGTGTGCCCAGGCAGCTGATAACAGCCACATGTAGGGTATTGCCATACCCGGGAGAACCCACATTACAGTTTATGGGGTGAAGGTCTCCGGTCAAAATGCTCACTACACCTCTAGATGAATGCCTTAAAGAGGCTCTGTCACCAGATTTTGCAACCCCTATCTCCTATTGAAGCAGATCGGCGCTGCAATGTAGATAAGAGTAACGTTTGTTTTTTTTTCAAAAACGAGCATTTTTGGCCAAGTTATGACCATTTTTATATTTATGCAAATGAGGCTTTCTTAAGTACAACTGGGCGTGTTTAAAGTCATGTACAAGTGGGCGTGTATTGTGTATGTACATCTGGGCGTTTTTACTTGTTTTACTAGCTGGGCGTTGTGAATAGAAGTGTATGATGCTGACGAATCAGCATCATCCACTTCTCTTCGTTAACACCCAGCTTCTGGCAGTGCACAGACACACAGCGTGTTCTCGAGAGATCACGCTGTGACGTCACTTCCTGCCCCAGGTCCTGCATCGTGTCGGACGAGCGAGGACACAACGGCACCAGGCGACAGAGGCTACATCGACTTACCTGCAAACGCCGATGCTGCTGCAGAATCAACTGTAGCCTCCGTCGCCTGGTGCCGATGTGTCCTCGCTCGTCCGACACTATGCAGGATCTGGGGCAGGAAGTGACGTCACAGCGTTATCTCTCGAGAACACGCTGTGTGTCTGTGCACTGCCAGAAGCTGGGTGTTAACGAAGAGAAGTGGATGATGCTGATTCGTCAGCATCATACACTTCTATTCACAACGCCCAGCTAGTAAAACAAGTAAAAACGCCCAGATGTACATACACAATACACGCCCACTTGTACATGACTTTAAACACGCCCAGTTGTACTTAAGAAAGCCTCATTTGCATAAATATAAAAATGGTCATAACTTGGCCAAAAATGCTCGTTTTTGAAAAAAAACAAAAAACACGTTACTCTTATCTACATTGCAGCGCCGATCTGCTGCAATAGGAGATAGGGGTTGCAAAATCTGGTGACAGAGCCTCTTTAAGGGTGTAGTTTTTAAAACGGGGTCACTTCTTGCGGGTTTCAACTGTACTGGTACCTCAGGGGCTTCTGCATACATGACTTCACACTAGAAAATCCCCAGTAGGCCAAATTGTGGTCCTTTCCTTCCGAGCCCTCCCATGGGCCCAAACGGCAGTTTATCACCACAAATGGGGTATTGCCGTACTCAGGACAAATTGGGGAACAAAATGGAGTAATTTCTTGTGAAAATAAGAATTTTTTAGCTAAAATTACATATTATTGGAAAAAATATATATTTTTTTAATTCCCAGCCCAATTCAAATAAGTTCTGTGAAGAAACTATGGGGTCCAAATGGTCACATTACCCATAAATGAATTCCTTGAGGGGTGTAGTTTCCAAAATGGGGTCACTTCTGGTGGGTTTCCATTGCTTTGATACCTCTGAGGCTCTGCAAATGCGACATGGCACCCGAAAACCAATCCAGCAAAATCTGGACTCCAACAAACACATAGCGCTCCTTTCATTCTGAGCCCTCCCATGGGCCCAAACGGCAGTTTATCACCACAAATGGGGTATTGCCACACTAAGGACAAATTGGGCAACAAAATCGGGTATTTTGTTCCCTGTGAAAATAAGAAATTTTGATCACAAATGACATTTTATTGGAAAAAAAATGACATTTTTTTCATTTCACAGCCCAATTCAAATACGTGCTGTGAAAAAACTGTGTGGTCAAAATGGTAACAACCATAAATGAATTCCTTGAGGGGTGTAGTTTCCAAAATGGGGTCACTATTGGGGGATTCCTACTGTTTTGGCACCTCAACACCTCTTCAAACCTGGCATGTAGCCTAAAATATATTCTAATAAAAAAAGAGGCCTCAAAATGCACTAGGTGCTTCTTTGGCTTGTGTTTTATTCCACGAGCGCAGTAGAGCCACATGTGGGACATTTCTAAAAACTGCAGAATCTGGACAATACATATTTAGTAGTGTTTCTCTGGTAAAACCTTCTGTGGTACAGAAAAAAATAAATGAATAAAATTGAAATTCAGCAAGAAAAATGAAATTTGCAAATTTCACCTCCACTTTGCTTTAATTCCTGTGAAATGCCTGAAGGGTTAAAAAACTTTCTAAATGCTGTTTTGAATACTTTGAGGGGTCTAGTTTTTAAAATGGGGTGTTTTATCAGGGTTTCGAATACATAGGCCCCTCAAAGCCACTTCAGAACTCAAGAGGTACCTTAAAAAAAAGGCTTTTGAAATTTTCTTAAAAATATATGAGAAATTGCTGTTTATGTTCTAAGCCTTGTAACGTCCAAGAAAAATAAAAGAATGTTCAAAAAAACAATGCCAATCTAAAGTAGACATATGGGAAATGTGAACTAGTAACTATTTTGGGTGGTATAACTGTCTGTTTTACAAGCAGATGCATTTAAAATTCTGAAAAATGCTATTTTTTCAAAATTTTCTCAAAATTTTGCAATTTTTCACCAAAAAACACTGAATATATCGACCAAATTTTACCACAAACATGAAGCCCAATGTGTCACGAGAAAAGAATCTCATAATCGCTTGGGTAGGTTTAAGCATTCCGACGTTATTACCACATAAATTGAAATATGTCAGATTTGAAAAATGGGCTCTGAGCCTTAAGGCCAAAACTAGGCTGCGTCCTTAAGGGGTTAAAGAGGCTGCGTCACCGCATTATAAGTGGCCTATATTGTACATCGTGTGATTGGTGCTGTAATGTAGATCACAGCAGTGTTTTTTATTTAGAAAAACAATCATTTTTGACGGAGTTATGACCTATATTAGCTTTATGCTAATGAGTTTCTCATTGGACAACTGGGCGTGTTTTACTATATGACCAAGTGGGCGTTGTACAGAGGAGTGAATGATGCTGACCAATCAGCGTCATACACTTCTCTCCATTCATTTACACTGCAAATAGCGATATAGTTATATCGCTATGTGCTGTCACATAAACATACTATAACGCTACTCATGTGTCATGACAATGAATATACATTACCTCTAGCCAGGACGTGATGTGTATTCATTCTCCTGACCACTTCTGTAGCGTCTCTGTTAATTACAGCACAGCGAGATCTCGCTGTGAATGACAGCTTACAACGTAATCTCGCGAGACTACGCCTGCTATGCTGTAACTCACAGAGACGCTACAGAAGTGGTCAGGAGAATGAATACACATCACGTCCTGACTGGAGGTAATGTATATTCATTATCAGGACACTGCAGTAATGTTAGTGTGTGTATATGAGGCTGCAGATAGCGATGTAGCTATATCGCTATTTGCAGTGTAAATGAATGGAGAGACATGTATGACGCTGATTGGTCAGCGTCATACACTCCTCTGTACAACGCCCACTTGGCCATATAGTAAAACACGCCCAGTTGCCCATTGAGAAACTCATTAGCATAAAGCTAATATAGGTCATAAGTCCGTCAAAAATAATTATTTTCTAAATAAAAACACTGCTGTAATCTACATTACAGCGCCGATCACATAGTGTACAAAATAGGCCACTTATAACGTGGTAAAAGAGCCTCTTTAAGGTTGCTTCCTTCAGAGGACTTATACCTTCCGGAGCACACCTAGGGAAAGAAGGTAAGAACCTGCTAGGGGGTCTGCAATCCAGGGAGAAGCGCTTTTCCAACAGGACAATCCCATCCGGAGGACAGGAAACATGACTGGGTGTGTGTAGAGGGGTGTCCTATTTTATATCGTCAGGCTTTCTGCATGAAAAAAAACTCAGTGTGAACAGTGCCTAAGATTCCTATTTAAAGGGGTTTTCCCATGAGGGACATTTATGACATATCCACAGAATACGCCATAACTGTCAGATAGATGCGGGTTCCACCTCTTGGACCCACACCTATCTCTAGAACGGGGCCCTCTAAACCCCATTCTACCTGTTTCTGCACCCTCTGCCTCACCGGCCACTTCCTGACTATATGGTCGAGAGTTACGAAAGTAGTGAACGGCAGTTACTGAAGAAGCGTAGCACGCGAGCTACGAGGTTTCCGTAACTACCATTCAGTTCCATGGGACTTACGGAAACAGCGAAGCTCAGCGAGGTACACGGTTTCCTTATTTATGGTAGGAATTCCCCTGCTTCTGCTGCAACAGAGCAGCAGAACGGGGTTTTAGGGGGCCCTGTTCTACAGATCGATGCGGGTCCCAGAGGTGGGATCCGTATCCATGTGACATTTATGACATATCCTGTGGATATGACATAAATGTCTCATGGGAAAACCCCTTTAAGCGTACCTGTAAGAAACCCAAAATGAAAGGGCCATCAGGGCAATCAAAGATATCAACAGGTTTGTCAGCAATTCCAGGTTCTAAGGTGAATCTCTGAGCTGACCTTTCTACCGGCTAGAAGGGTGGAGATGGCCTGTCTGATCAGGTTTTTTTTCCCCTAAAATTTCCCTTTCAAGAGCCATGCTGTTAGGTGCAGGCTTTCCACCTCTGGAAGTATCTATGGGGTTGCTATTGACATCTTTCAGAGCTATGAAAACCAGACCCTTCTCAGCAAAAATAAGCAATCAGTATTATTTTTGCAGAATCCTCTCTGATTCTTTTCAGTGTTCTCAAAGTCAACGTGAGGTGTAAAGTCATATAACAGGCCTTTTTTCAAGATTGGGAGAAAGGATCCAATCCCTTTGGGAGACCTGAGGGGAAAAGGAAAATAAACTGTCCACCTATCGATTTACACGAGAATCAAGCAGATCTATTACTGGGACATCCCATAGTTTCGTCATCTCAGTGAAAACTTCCTGATTCAGACCCCACTCCCCCCGATTGATGTGATGGCAACTGAGAAAATCTGCCTTCTGGTTGTGTACCCCCTTGAGATGAACTGCCGAGAGGGAACTGAGAGAAGATTCTGCTAACAGAAATAGAGACAGGGACAAGAAACTCGGGGCCCTTGTGCCCCCATCTGTTTATATATTCCACCCCCGTGAAGTTGTCAGAATAAATTTTTACACTGCGATCCTTGACAACTGGTAATAAATACTAGAAACACAGCCATCAATTCCCTGAAATTCAGGAAATTTGCTTGATTCCACGTGCCCTGTAGAAGTAAAGAATCTGCAAGGGCTAGCGTCTGCAGTCAGGCTGAAGATATTTTCTCCCTTTCAAGGGATTCCGTTCCCTAGGTTCCTGAGATCCACCCACCAGGAGAGGGCTTGCAATGTTTGCAGGGACAATACGTCTTGTGATCTAAGGACCTCTGTGTTTTGTTCCACTCGGATAGTATTTGATGCTGAAGGTGTCTTGAGTGGTACTGGGCCCATTCTACCGCTGTGATACAAGCTGTTACTAACCCGGGAACAGACCTGTTTTTTTGTAAAGAGACCACCTTTTTCTATATAATTTCCCTGACTCACTACCACATTCTTTTTGTGGTGGAAGGAAAGACATTTGAGTTAGAATCCAACGTTAGTTTTGACTTTTCCCTGTTAAATTCCCAGCCTAGCCTGAAGAGAATATACTCTACCATTTTTATCTGCTGTAGAAGTATCCAATCCGACTTGGCAACCAACAGAAAATTGTTCTGATAAGGCATTATTACAATGTCCTTCTCTAGGATATGGGCCATCATCTCCGCTATAATATTTTTGAATGCCCTTGATCCTTGCGAGAGCCCAGAAAAAAAAAGCCTGAAACTTTAGGTAACAAAGATTGTTCCCCAGAAATACTGCCACTCTTAGAAATTTTTGGAAGTGACTGTGGATATGTACAGAGTGACCAAGACACATCCCGGAAATAGATTATTTACTGAAGAGGTAATTGATTCCATGTGAAACTTTTCGTAAGATAGGCTTTGATTTAGTTTCTTTAAATTTAGAATAGTGCGATAAGAGCTGTTGGATTTTCTTACCAGGAACAATGTTGAGAAGAAACCTTCCTTTTTCTCCTGAAGGAACTTGGACCAATAACTTTTTAGAAAGCAGGGTGTGAATTTCTCCGGAAAGGGCCCTCTGCTTCTCTGGATCTGCGCGTAGGTATGTGATAACAAATCTTTCCGATGAAAAAGAGAGAAAATTTGGTTTTAAACCTTCTTTCACAATGGAATTTATCCATAGTCATTTGCCAATCCTGGGGGGGGGGGCAGCGATAGACGTCCTCCCACAGGACCTCTGGAGTAATTGTTGCGAGCTCTTTTTAGAGGAATCAGAATGGGAATTGAACATAAGCCCCTTGTTTTTCTTTGGACCTTTCTAGTTTTTTTTTCCTATTTAACTGTTTAAAGTCCTTCCTTTTATTGTTATGTAAGGATTTTTTGTTACAAGGAAACATCACTGATTGGAACCCTTTTTTCCCATCGGATGCATATTTAGGTATGTTGTCTGGGGCAAGGCCAAATAACTCCCCCTGACAAGGTATGGCACAAAGTTTTGATTTAGATCCCGCACCACCCTTCCAGCATTTGAGCCACAGAGTCCTACAAGCTGAATTTGATAATGCTGTCACTCTTGCGTAAAGAAACAGCTGAAGCATCTGAAACAAAGTCATTGGCACTGCTTAGAGTAGGTAATGAAGTCAGCATCTGATCTCTGGGAGTTCCACTCTTAATATTGGTTTCTAAATTGGTTAACCCAGATCTTAAGGGATCTAGCTACACACGTTGCAGAAATAGCAGATTTGAAAGCTGGAGTAGTAGCGTCTTCATGTTTTCTTAGGTATACTTCTGCTCTCTTATCCATAGGGTCCTTTAGTGAACCTGCATTTTCAAATGGTAGAGATGCCCTCAATTAAATTTTTGCTACAGGAGCGCCAATTCTAGGGGCCCTATCCCAAGCAGTAGACGCTTCTTCCTCAAAGGTTTTTTTCTCTCTGTAAATGAAGGCTGATATTTTTGTGGACAAGAAACACCTTATATCTTCTGGGCCTTATACCCTCAAATATTATATCCTGGACCGACCTAGCCGGTTTAGAATCTTCTAGATCCATGGTGGCGTGGATTTGTTGGCTATAACCAATAAATCTATGTTCTCCGCAGGGAGAAGAGGTTTTCCTAAGAGCTCTTCTTCTGAAGGAGTTCTATTCAGAATCTAATTTAGGCCCCATGCACACGACCGTATTTTTGTCCACCCGTAAATACGGGTTCTTGGTCACACGTATTCCACCCGTATTTACGGGCACGTTTTTGGCTGCAAAATTGCACTGCACTAATCGGCAGCCCTTCGCTCTATCAGTGCAGGATAGAGAGAAGGGACAGCCCTTTCCGTAATAAAAGTAAAAGAAATTCATACTTACCCGGCCGTTCTCTTGGTGACGCGCCCCTCTCTTGACATCCAGTCCGACCTCCCTGGATGACGCGGCAGTTTATGTGACGGCTGCAGCCAGTGATTTGCCTGTGATTAGCTGCAGCGGTCACATGGGCTGTAACGTCATTCCAGGAGGCCGGACTGGAGGAAGAAGCAGGGAGTTCTGGGTAAGTATGAACGTCTTTTTTTTTTTTTTTACAGCTTTATCCATATTGTGATCGGTAGCCACTGTCCAGGGTGCTGAATGAGTTACTGCCGATCGTTTAACTCTTTCAGCACCCTGGACAGTGACTATTTACTGACGTCACCTAGCAACGCTCCCGTAATTACGGGTGCACACACGTTGTCACCCGTAATTACGGGAGCCCCATAGACTTCTATGGGCTGCCCGTGCCGTAATTACGGCCTGAAATAGGACATGTTCTATCTTTTTCAACGGCACGGGCACCTTCCCGTAAGCATACGGGGAGGTACCCGTGGCCAATAGAAGTCTATGGGCCCGTAATTACGGGAGTTTTTACGGTTGTGTGCATGGGGCCTTACCCTCTACTTCCTCTGCTCCTGACAACTTCATTATCACTGGAGAAGTACACTGCCCTAGATCTACTGAATGAAGTACAAGGGCGTTCTTTACTTAAAGCCTTACTTATTTTTTTAACCAGGCTTTTAACATTCTTGAATAGAGATGGGCCTAATCCTCTAAAACCTTCTTCAAACAAGCTTTACAGAGTGATTTAACATAGGCCGTAGGAAAATCTGACATTCTGTTTTTAAAGGCTATGTACACCTTTGAGGGCTTTTTTTGTAATAAACAGATTTGTCAGTGTAATTTGTGTAACTTACTAATTAGTTTTCATTAAAAAATGTTATTAAAATTCGTTTTGGAGATACAGCTGTTCTGTACTCTCTATACAGAACAACTGTATCTCCAAAAGTAAAACAAAATTTTTAATAAAAACGAATTAGTAAGTTACACAAATCACACGGACTAATCTATTTATTTAAAAAAAAGCCCTCAAAAAGGTGTAATTAGCCTTTAAATTAAAGAGGCTCTGTCACCAGATTTTGCAACCCCTATCTGCTATTGCAGCAGATAGGCGCTGCAATGTAGATTACAGTAACGTTTTTATTTTTAAAAAACGAGCATTTTTGGCCAAGTTATGACCATTTTTGTAATTATGCAAATGAGGCTTGCAAAAGTCCAAGTGGGTGTGTTTAAAAGTAAAAGTCCAAGTGGGCGTGTATTAGGTGCGTACATCGGGGCGTTTTTAATACTTTTACTAGCTGGGCGCTGTGAAGAGAAGTAACATCCTCTTCTCTTCAGAACGCCCAGCTTGTGACAGTGCAGATCTGTGACGTCACTCACAGGTCCTGCATCGTGACGGCCACATCGGCACCAGAGGCTACAGTTGATTCTGCAGCAGCATCAGCGTTTGCAGGTAAGATCGACTTACCTGCAAACGCTGATGCTGCTGCAGAATCAGCTGTAGCCTCTGGTGCCGATGTGGCCGTCACGATGCAGGACCTGTGAGTGACGTCACAGATCTGCACTGTCACAAGCTGGGCGTTCTGAAGAGAAGAGGATGTTACTTCTCATCAGAGCGCCCAGCTAGTGAAAGTATTAAAAACGCCCCGATGTACGCACATAATACACGCCCACTTGGACTTTTACTTTTAAACACACCCACTTGGACTTTTGCAAGCCTCATTTGCATAAATATAAAAATGCTCATAACTTGGCCAAAAATGCTCGTTTTTTTAAAATAAAAACGTTACTGTAATCTACATTGCAGCGCCTATCTGCTGCAATAGCAGATAGGGGTTGCAAAATCTGGTGACAGAGCCTCTTTAAGCTGATCTTTTCCCTGGGTCCTTAGAGCCCTAAAAACGACAATGTTTACAGTACAAATAGGGTCAGGGAAATGTTAGGGGTAAAAAACCCTCTTATCCCACCAGCGTGTACCGGTCCAGCATCTGTGCCAGCTGTGAAGCATCCATTCTCAAAAAAATAAATAAATAAAAACCAGGAAACTGGAGAGTTGTAGTAGATCTTTCTGACACAGCTCTCATAAGACTGACAGGGCCCCTGTCAAAAAGCACACGCTGGGGACTCCACCCAATTGCGGGCCACACGACAAACTGTCTCCCAGCAAACCTAAAGAAACCAGAAGTAACAAGTGTCACTTCCGGATGCGTCATTACACCGGCTCCACTTACCGTAAGGCCTATAGTGCCGGTAAATATATGGCCTGTGGAGGTTTCGGAGTCACGCGCAAGGCCACAAGGAACGCTCCCCCAGACACGCCGCTACAGTCTGGCTCCGGAATAAGAATTTCTCCAAACACAGCAAGAGGAAGAAAGGCACAAAGCATCCGCACACAGCTGGGTTTGAAGAGGGGGAACCAGACTATCCCCAGCGGCTCCTAGTGGAGACTTATGCCGACAGACCACACATGAGACCCTCAGATACAGGCTAAACTCCTGCAGTCTGCCCTTCTTTGGATCCTACTCTGTCCCTGCCTCTTGTCCAAAGGACAGGAAACAGAAGCAGGGATGATGGTGGTGGTCACTCCTTTAAATGAATCCTAGTTCCCGTTTCCTGTCCAGTGGAGGAGGCGTCTCCAGGGGTGCCGCCATAGGGCGATAGGGAAATTAGAACAGGTTATATTTTTTGACGGCAGTTCAAAAAACCGCCGTGTGAATACACCCAAAGAACTTCGTTGTTCTTGAAATGATCGGGTGACGGACGTGAACTGTTGTGTGAACATAGCCTTAAGGATGCTTACTATGTTGACCCTTTAATGACCAGCCTGTTTAAAACCTTAATGACCAAGCTATTTTTTACGTTTTTCCATCGTCACAGTCCAAGAGCTAGAACTTTATTATTTTTGTGTCAACACAGCTGTATAAGGGTATAAGTTGTGGTTTTTAATAGAACCATTTTGGGGTACATATAATTTATTGATTAAATTGTAACTTTGGGGGGGGGGGGGGGGTAATAGAAAAAAAACAGCAATTTCGCCACACTTTTTTTGCGTCCTACATTTATGCTGTTTACCTTGTGTTATAAATAACACAATAACTTTATTTAGCAGGTTGCTACGATTGCAACGATACAAAATTTATATAGCTTTTGTATGTTTTACTACTTTGACACAGTAAGGCTGGATTCACACGATCATGTTACGTCCGTAATGGACGGAACGTATTTCGGCCAGAAGTCCCGGACCGAACACAGTGCAGGGAGCCGGGCTCCTAGCATCATAGTTATGTACGATGCTAGGAGTCCCTGCCTCGCTGCAGGACAACTGTCCCGTACTGAAAACCGTAATAAGACTTGTCCGTTCTTTTCTGCGGTGCGGGTTCCTGGGCCATGCACGGACCGTGAAAACCACGGTCGTGTGCATGGCCCCATAGGAATAAATGGGGCCGCAATTCTCCCGTGGATTTTCGGGGGAATTACGGCCGCAAAAGCACGTTCGTGTGCATGAGGCCTTAAATCTTTTTTTTCTTTCAAAATTATTTGGTTTTCTGTCTCCATATTTGAAGAGCCATAACTTTTTTATTTTTCCGCCGATGCAGCTGTATGAGGGCTTATTTTTGGTGGGACAACTTGTAGTTTTTATTGATACCATTTTGGAGTAGATGCGACTTTTTATCACTTTTTTTTTTTTAAAGGGAATGTGTCGCGAATTAAACCTTTTTTTTTTTTAAGTAAGTTACTTATTTCTAGTTTTTTGCTGTATTTGTTTTGTTCTTCCACATGGGGGAAAGTATTAACCCGTTAGTGACCGGCCCATCGTGTTTCTACGTCGGTCACTAACGGGCCTTATTCCGATGCCATAGACTTTTTACGTCGCGGCATCGGAATAAGTTTACAGAGCAGGGAACTGTCAGATCTCCCTGCTCTCAGCTGCTAGAGGCTGCTGAGGGCTGGGAGCGTCCCTGCTCTGCCGTGTGAGATCGATATTAGTATCGATCTCACACGTTTAACCCCTCAGATGCGGTGCTCAATAGCGAGCACCGCATCTGAGTGGTTTTGGAGAGAGGGAGGGAGCTCCCTCTCTCTCCCACCGACACCCGGCGATACGATCGCCGAGTGTCTGTGTCTCTAATGGCAGCCGGGGGTCTAATAAAGGCCCCCAGGTCTGCCTGGAGCGACTGCCTGCTAGATCATGCCGCAGGCATGACCTAGCAGATGCCTGTCCGTGTTAAACGGCCAGGCAGTAATACACTGCAATACAAAAGTATTGCAGTGTATTACAATAGCGATCGCAGAATCGCATTTTAAAGTCCCCTAGTGGGACTAGTAAAAAAGTGAAAAAAAAGTTTAATAAAGTTAATAAAAAAATTATGTGAAAAAAAAATGAAAAACCCAGCTTTTCCCCTTACAAAATGCTTTACTATTAAAAAAACAAAATAAAGTTAAAAAGTTACACATATTTGGTATTGCCGCGTCCGTAACGACCCCGACTATAAAGCTATTACATTATTTAACCCGCACGGTGAACGCCGTAAAAAAAATAATAAAAAACTATGGAAAAATTGCTGTTTTCTGTGAATACGGACTTTAAAAAAATGTAATAAAAAGTGATCAAAAAGTCGCATCAATGGTACCAATAAAAACTTCAAGTCGCCCCGCAAAACAAAAGCCCTCATAGAACTGCATCGGCGAAAAAATAAAAACGTTACGGCTCTTCAAATATGGAGACACAAAAACAAATAATTTAGAAAAAAAAGCGTTTTACTGTGTAAAAGTAGTAACACATACAAAAACTATACAAATTTGGTATCGTTGCAATCGTAACAACCCGCTGAATAAAGTTATTGTGTTATTTATACCACACGGTAAACGGCGTAGATTTAGGACGCAAAAAAGAGTGGCGAAATTTCAGATTTTTTTCTATTCCCCCCCAAAAAAAAGTTAATAAAAGTTAATCAATAAATAATATGTACCTAAAAATGGTGCTATTAAAAAATACAACTTGTCCCGCAAAAAACAAGACCTTATACAGCTATGTCGATGCAAAAATAAGAAGGTTATAGCTCTTGGAATGCGACGATTGAAAAATGTAAAAAAATAGCTTGGTCATTAAGGTCCAAAATAGGCTGGTCATTAAGGGGTTAAAAAGGAAATAACAATTTGACATGTTTTCCAATGCTGGCCACCAGAGGGAGCACTTCCCAGAATTACAGCAAGGTGAATAAGGCAAAGCAACCTGACTCACAGCTGCCATAAATGTGGGAGGGAATCAAATTGCTAAGCAGTGTCCGGCTGCCATTTTGGGTGTGATTATTGAAATGCAGCTGGCAGAAGCTATAGGACACACCAAAAGGCTAAGGGTATGTTCACACGCTTACTAAACAAAGGGTAAACAGCTCCTGATTTTCAGGCATTTTTTTATCAAACTCACGTTTTTGGCCGCGTTTTTTTACAGCTGTTTTTGGAGCGGTCAATGAAAAACGGCTCCAAAAACGTCCCAAGTGATGCGCACTTCTTTTTGGCAGGCGTCTTTTTACGTGCCGTTTTTGGAAAATGGCCGCGAAAAAAAAACGTCCCGTCAGAACCCCGTATTTCCCATTGAAACCAATGGGCAGATATTTGTAGACGTTCTGCTTCCAAATTTTCAGCCGTTGTTCGTGACGTTTGCGGCCCGAAAAATGGCTGAAAACACTGCGTGAGAACATACCCTTAGAATGATGAAAGTGAAGTGAATGACTTTTCAGTTGACAGGTTCACACGGCGTGTATTTCACACTTTTTTTGACGCATTTTACATGCCTCCTGCTAAACGTCTTTATTCCTGCATCCCCACCAAATACTGCTGACAGTCTCCTCCAGCGTCACCATACAATCCTCCTGACAGTCTCCTCCAGCATCACGGTCAGCAAGATTGTATGGTGACACTGGAGGAGACCGTCAGCAAGATTGGGTGGGGATGCTGGAGGAGACGGTCAGCAAGATTGTATGGCGACGCTGGAGGAGACTGTCAGCAAGATTGTGTGGGGACGCATAGTTAACATTTCCCATGTCAACTTCATGTTTGCATCGCTTTTTGAACGTCCTTTTATTTTTCTATGACCTCACAAGGCTTAGAACTTTAGCAGTAATTTCTCATATTTTAAAGAAAATTTCAAAAGGCTATTTTTTCAGGGACCAGTTCTGAGGTGGCTTTGAGGGCCTTATATATTAGAAAATCCCCAGAAGTCACCCCATTTTGAAAACTGCACCCCTCAAGGTATTCGAATCAGCATTCACAAAGTGTTTTAACCCTTTAGGCGTTTCACAGGAATTAAAGCAAAGTAGAGGTGAAATTTACAAAAAATTTTTTTTGGGTCGAAATTCATTTCTAATACATTTTTTTTTGTAACACAGAAGGTTTTACCAGAGAAATGCAACTCAATATTTATTGCCCAGATTCTGCAGTTTTTAGAAATATCCCACATGTGGTCCTAGTGTGATAATGGACTGAAGCACTGGCCTTTAGAATATTTTAGGCACCTTGTCAGGTTTGAAGAGGTCTTGCGGTGCCAAAACAGTGGAAACACCCCAAAAGTTACCCCATTTTGGAAAGTACACCCCTCAAGGAATTTATCTAGGTGTATAGTTAGCATTTAGACCGCACAGGTTTTACGCTTAATTTATCAGAATTAGTCTGTAAAAATGAAAATGTTTAATATTTACAAGAGATAATAAAGAAAATGCACCCCAACATATGTAAAGCAATGTCTCCGATTACGGCAATATCCCATATGTGGTAATAAACTGCTGATTGGACCAACAGCAGGGCTCAGAAGGGAAGGAGCGCCATTTGGATTTTGGAGCACAGATTTTGCTGGATTGGTTTTTGGTTCCATGTCACGTTTGCAACACCCTGGAGGGACCAAAACAGGGGAAACCCTCCAAAAGTGACCCCATTTTGGAAACTACACCTATCAAGGAATTTATCTAGGGGTA
This sequence comes from Rhinoderma darwinii, assembly GCF_050947455.1. Taxonomy (NCBI): domain Eukaryota; kingdom Metazoa; phylum Chordata; class Amphibia; order Anura; family Rhinodermatidae; genus Rhinoderma; species Rhinoderma darwinii. The sequence goes on from NC_134691.1 coordinate 204,803,712, forward strand.
TAGTTAGCATTTTAACCACACAGGTTTTTCGCTAAATATATTGGAATTAGTCTGTAAAAATGAAAATCTACTTTTTTTCTGAAAAAAAAAGAAATTTGTAATATTTACGAGGAATAATGAAGAAAATCACCCCAACATTTGTAAAGCAATGTCTCCTGATTACAGCAATACGCCATATGTGGTAATAAACTGCTGATTGGACCCACAGCAAGGCTCAGAAGGGAAGGAGTGCCATTTGGAGCACGGATTTTGCTGGATTTGTTTTCGGTGCCATGTCGCGTTTGCAACGCCCTGGAGAGACCAAAACAGGGGAAACCCCCCAAAAGTGACCCCATTTTGGAAACTACACCTCTCAAGGAATTTATCTAGGGGTATAGTTAGCATTTTGACCACACAGGTTTTTTGCAGAATTTAGTGGAATTAGGCGGAGAAAATTAATATCACAATTTATTTCCACTAAAATGTTGAATTTTCTCATTTTCACAAGGGATAAAGGAAAAATAAACAACCATTTTTTATAAAGCAATTTCTCCCGGGTACAGAAATACCCCACATGGGGTCATACATTTTTTTCATTAGAAATGAATTAACCCTTTCAGGACTGATCCATTTTTTGCTTTCTTATTTTCGTTTTTCACTACCCGCCTTCCAAGAGCCATAACTTTTTTCTTTTTCTGTCAGTAGAGTGATGTGAGGGCTTATTTCTTGCGGGAGGAATTGTAGTTTCTATTGATACCATTTAAAGTGCCATAAAAAGTACTGGGAAACTGAAAAAAAAATAGTAAGATATAGTAATATAGGAAAAAAATCTGATTCCATTTTTTGGGGTTTTCGTTTTTACAGCTTTCGCCGTGCGGTAAAAACGAAAACTACAGCGATTTTGGCAGTTTAAATTATTTAAGTTTTTTACGGTGTTCACCGTGCGAGTTAAATAATGGTATATTCTAATAGTTCGGCCTTTTATGGACGTAGCGATATCAATTCTGTTTATTTTTTTACATTACTTTTGAAGAAAAATGGGGAAAAGGTTTTTTTTTTTAACTTTAAACTTTTTTCTCTCACTACTAATAACTTTAATTCTTCTACACATTTTATTAGTCCCCTTAGGGGACTTGTACCAGCGATTATTGGATCCGCGGGTACAATATGCTGCAATACTAATGTATTGCAGTATATTGTTATTTTTACAGACTCCTGTAACAGCGCGATCGCTGTTCCTGTCCGTTAGTCCCGGGTGTCAGCTGTAATACACAGCCGACACCCGCAGCGTATGGAGCAGGCTCAGCACGTGAGCCCGCTCCATACATCAACCTCCGCACCATGACGTGCTATTAAGTCATAGTGCTCAAAGGGGTTAATGCACAGCGGATGGTGTAAATATTGCAATTTTCCACTGGTATGCCATTACTAAAATAAAATTGCATAATATGTTGTGCCCAGTTTGTGCCCCTGAAGACAAATACCTCATAAAGCGTTAAGCGTGTTCTCCCGGGTATGGCGATGCCATATATGTGGGCACAAACTGCGGCTTATGCACGCTGCAGGGCTCAGAAGGGAGGGACGCCATTTTGCTTTTGGAGCGCAGATTTTGCTTGGTAGTTTTTCTGTTTGGGGTTTTGCTGGTATTTCAGTTTATGATGTGGGGGCATGTGTAATCTGTGCGGAGAACATCAGGGCATAATAAGAGGGTATAATAATGCGGTAAATAAATAATAATTTATAGATATGTGGCCAGTGTCACACTGAAATGGTGTCGGACCTTATCCGCTTTTAGAAAACACTGCACATTTTGCATCGCCATATTCTGAGAGCCAAAACGTCTTTATTTTTTCTCCACCGGAGCTGTGTGAGGGCTTATTTGTTGCGGGACAATCTGTACTTTTCATTGGTACCATTTTGGGGTACATGCGATTTTTTTTTATCACTTTTTATTACATTTTTTTGCAAGTCGGGTGACCAAGAACAAGCAATTCTGACAATGTTTTTTAGTTTATTTTTTGCGGCGTTCACCGTGCACTATAAATGACCATTATATTTTATTTTGCGGGTCGGTACGATTACAGCGATACCATGTGTATATAGGTTTTTTTTTATGTTTTGCAGCGTTTGCACAATAAAATCACTTTTTTATAAAATAATTTATTTTGTGTGTCACCATATACTGAGAGCCGTAACTTTTTTTTATTTTTCAGTCAAAAAAGCGGTGTAAGGGCTTGTTTTTTGCGGGACGGGTTGTAGTTTTTATCGGTATTATTTTCAGGTACATGCGACTTTTTGATCACTTTTTATTCTCTATTTCAGGAGGGGTGGTGACCAAAAAAATAGCGATTCTGGTGTCGTTTTTTTTTTTTTTTGGGGTGTTCATCGTGCGGGAAAAACATAGTTTTATAGTTGGGGTCGTTACGAACGCAGGGATACCAAATATGTGCACTTTTTTTAACGTGTTCATTTTTTTCCCACAATGAAAGACTTATTATAGGAAAAAAATGCAGTGTTCGTTTATATCACTTATAACTTATTTTTACACTTTTTTTAAAACATTTTTATTATCTTTTTTTTACTTTTTTCACTTGTCCCACTAGGGGACACTTATACTTGCAGCTTTGATCGCTGCTAGAGTACATTACACTACGTGTGTAGTGTAATGTACTCCAACTGTCATTGTGACGTGACGGTCACACTGACAGGAAGTCTCGGAGGAGCGGCCGGAGGCTGCTCCTCCGAGTCTTCCGTAAATGGCAACCCGGAGGTCATTGTCTGACCTCCGATTGCCGTGACAAGCATCGGTAGCCCCCACGATCACTTCGTGGGGGCTGCCGATGTGTTTCAAACCACTTAAATGTGGCGACGGCAATCCGCTGACCGGCAAGGCTGGAGTGTCAGCTGTCGGGGACAGCTGACCTCCCGGTTCCCGGACACTGTCCGTTAGGACAGTGTGCGCCGGGAACTACTCCGCAATAGTACGTCTGGATGCGCGAACTAACACCTCTGCAGGACGTACTATTGCGGAGCAGCGCGTGAAGAGGTTAAGGCAGGATTCACAGAAAAACGTTTGCATTGTTTTTTTACAGCGTTTGCCGAGTGGGTTAAATAATGTAATAACTTTACAGTTGGGGTCGTTAAGGACGCGGCGATACCAAACATGTGTAACTTGTTTTTGTTTTTTAATAAAGCAGTTTGTAAGAGGAAAAGTGGGTTTTTTATTTTTTTTCTTTTACTTTTTTTTACCAGTCCCATTAGGGGACTTCACTATGTGATCGTCCGATCGCTATTATAACACACTGCAATACTCCTGCATTGCAGTGTATTACTGTCTGTCCGTGTAAAATCATCCACCAGCTGTGCAGGGAACTGCAACAAAGCTTCATTCAAGTCAAAGAGGTTGTGTTATAGTTCCCTGCATAGAACTGCTGGGCAGGAAAAAACCTGTGAAAAAGCCATGTTGCTTAAAGGAGTTGTCCACATTCTGACAACTGATGACCTATCCACCGGATAGGTCATCAGTATGTCATCGTTGCGGGTGCGATACCCAGACCCCGCATCGGTGGCCTGCAGGCACCGGATGGTATAGCACATAATGCTACGTATGGACCCTGGAAGAAGTTTGCTTCGTACATAGCATAGCGGCCGTGATGCAGAACTGCAGGTCTGCTCCTATTCACTTGAATGGAAGCAGAGCTGCACTACTGCAGATCGGCCGCTATTACGTGGCCGGAGCCAACTGCACGTACGTCCGTCGCACGGAGGTACCCGACCAGCTGATCTGTGAAGGGCCCGGCTGTCGGACCCCCACAGATCATATACTGATGACCTATCCGGTGCATAGGTCATCAGAAGCTGGTAAACCCCTTTAAAGCATAATTAACTTTTCAGCATAAGCAAGTATATGTGCAAACATGAGGAGTAAGACTATTTCTGGCCACTCTATGACTCATATTCTGCATTATATAGCACTTTTCCCCTAATTCTTTTAGCTAGTGTGTGGAGCCTCAGTGTCAGTTTTGCCGTTTTTGGCACTGATTTTGCCACACAAAACCGCTTAAGAATGAGCTCCCAAAAAAAGCCCCTCATTGATTTCAATGGGAGGCAGAGGCATTTTTCCCCCCAGGCGACTTATTAATGCTAGAGAAAAAAAAAATAAGTGGCTCGCTCTTTCTTGGAGCAGATTTCACCTCTGACGTTAGTAAATAAGAGTTGCTTGTTTGAAGCTGTTTTTTTTTTTGCCATAGTTTTTTACCCCGTATGGATTCAGTTTACAAAAACGGCTAAAGAAAAAAAAAAAAAATGCAGGAAAAAAAAAAAACGCTGACAAAAAGCATTAAAAAAAAACAGGCATTTCGAAATCCGTATAAAAAATACTAAAGGAATTTTAAGGGAGATTTTTTCAGCCTGACAAAAAATTGTATGTGAACTTACCCAAAGGCCTCATTCAGACGGCCATAGCAGTGATTACAGCACGGAAAGCTCGAGAAGTGTCATGCGCGGGCAGTCCGCAATCACGGACTAAACACACAGAAGATGTACATTTATATCAAGGGTGCCGGACCACAATTGCGAACCGCAAAACGAGTTGTCCTGAGATTTTGCAGCCCGCAATTGGTAAACCACGGTTGTGTGCATGGGCCCAACGAAATGAATGCAAAAACACGTACGCGTGCATGAGGCCTAACTGTCATGTCTTCTATACACAGCGAGGAGGAGAATCTCCTATCACATATATAAAAGCTGCAGCAGCATGGAGGAGATTATACAGCGGTACAGACCAAGTAAAGCTGAGAATCCAGCACTGTAGTGGCATAGACATCTTACCAGCTGCCTGTGTCTTTCTCCCCCTGCTCTCCTCTCCATAGAGTTGTATGGACAGGCAGTGTAATGAGACACCCCCACACCTTCTGCAGCCCATCAGTTCTCCTCTGTAACCAGGAACAGACTTTTCTTGACAACAGGGGGTGGACAGAAAATTACAGAAAGAGACCAGTAACTTTACACAGAATTTGGATAAAACCTGGATAAAAAAAAACCTACATTTTAGCAATAGGATCCCATGCACACAACCGTGCCCGTAATCACAGTCCGTGATTACAGGCACGGCCGTCCGCGGACAGTCACCCACATTATAAATTACGGGAGCACGGTCCGTAAAATCAAAAAATAGGACGTCCTATTTTTTACGGAAGCTTTCTACGGCCCGGACACCTTCCCATAAATATACGGGAAGGTGCCGGGGGAACCATAGAAATTAATGTAACCGTATTTTGATCTGCAATCGCGAACCACAATTACGGTGGTGTGCAAGGGGCCTAAATAAATCCTAAGAGTTTTTTTGCAGGCAGAAATCTGCATCAAAATTCCTTTAGGAAATTTGAGGCAGATTTTGAATTGCAAGTGTTTTGATGCTTTTTTTTCACGTATTTTTCTGGCGTTTTTTGCCTGTAGCCGTTGAATCATATGCAAAAAAACGCAGGGAAAAAACGGAGTGAAAAAAAGGATCACTGTTTTTTTCTGTTTCCCAATGATTTCAGTCAGAGGTAGAAACCGCTAGAAGAAAGAGCATGCTGCTTGTTTTCCTGTGAGCACCCAAAATCTGTCTGGGGAAAAAGAACGTCTCTGCCACCCATTGAAATCAATTGGGGAGGGGGGGGGGGGGGGATTTGAGCTGCTTTTGGCGTGGATTCCGAAGCGATTTCCATGTCAAGTTGCTGTATGTCAGGTATACGATTAGATTAGCATAAGGTGTTTGAAAAATTAGCGTCCATTTAAAAAGAATCTGTAAACATTTCCGTGTGCCGATAAACGGCCACTAATGAAAGCCCCATGAATCACGGGGCGCGCACGGGTGGCTTCAGTGTGCAGTTTGTTGTGTGACGGACCAAATCAATGCAAAGGCCGAGAACGTTCCGTCAAAAACGGGCTGGAGTAGGACCTGCCCTATTTTTGACAGAACGTTCGCACGGTCCCGTTAAAACAACGGAAGTGTGCATGTACCCATTGAAATGAATGTGTCAGGGTGCAATCAGTGACAAAAAAAAACGGATAGTGCAATGATGAAAAAAACCTGAAGTGGGCACGAGGCCTAAGAGGCTGGAATTACACATGCAATATTCGTGGAAGTTTTTTTGGGTCAAAGCCAGGAGCAGAGTATAAAGAAAAGAATGATACTTCTCTATTTTGTGTCTGGCTCAAAAATTGCCACAAAAACTGCACGTGTGATTTCAGCCTAACCAGTATATAGCAGTCTAGAAGTCAGAATATGTATATCTTTCAGGTTTACTCACACATTCTCCCACATCTGTGCAGTTGCAGACACCCCTAGTACGACGTAGAAAAATATAACCGTACTTCCTCCCTTATGCTTCATTCAGACGAGCGTGTCCTATTTGCACGCATTAAAAAAAACGCAGCGTTTTTCCTACATTTCATGTCCGCGTGCCATCAGTGTGCGTTGCGTGTGGCTTGCGTTTTTCACGTCCGTTCAAGCACTTTTTATTTCTCTGCATTTCTTTGTAACTGATGCGTGAAAGTTACACGGACAGCACACGACACAGACACCCAAGACTAGGCACGCAAAAACGCACCAATATAGGACATGCAGTGAGTTTCTCGTAATGGGCACTAAACTCACGCATGTCTAAATAGCCCCATTGAAATGAATGGGTCCTTGGTCAGTGATCAACGCACAGCACACGGACGAGGAACACACTCGTCTGAACGAGCCCTAAATCTCCTACTTTCCTTTGATTCTGTTTGGTCTATTCTATAATAAGACTCTGTTCACATCTACATTATATTCTTTTCATCAGAGGTTCCAGTAATTCTGGCGGCAAGTAGAACGCAGTCTGTCATAAAAGTAACGGGACACCAATATTTGGAACGGTAAGAACCACAGCACAAACCACGCTACCCTTAAACCGGCACACCGAATGCGCAGAAAAACCGCCATTGTGAACCGGTACTGAATTGAAAAATATATAAAGATTTTGGCATGCTGAGAGTTAGAAGCAATTTCCAGTATTCATTTACGCCTGATGCCATTGGACACAGTAACGTCACATTTGGACACCCAGGCAGACCTAAAGTCCGGGGCATCTGTAACTGGCAAATTGCTACAGGGCACTGGCATATCACCCGTGTCCGAACCGTAGCACTGAACGTATAAGAAACATAGTGCCCAAGACTGCGGATATAGCCTTCTATCATTGTCACATTTTATTGGTTGTTATGGGTAACTACTCCACTTATTCATAGCTCTAGTTTTAATAAATTACTCACAATGCTGCTCTCAATTACTTTCCTGCAAGATCTGGAGGTTGGGAGTTTCTCTCTTAGAGGCTGGTAAGTGCGCGTCCTGAACCTCATACAAGTGTCCCTTTTACTGTAGCCCTTCACCTTTTCATATCATACGCTGCCATGTCCCACTCTTACATAGCGTAATGACAACCAGGTACAACATCCTCCCTAACAGCGTGTACTAGCCACAAAGGCAACCCTACATGCCCACAGAACAGCGTACGCTTCAGCACCCGGTGCCACAACTTTGAAAGCTCATCCCGCGCTTACCTTTGTCTGGAACCGGAAGTCGGTCTACGTCTGACGTCAGACGCTATTGGTGACGACTGTATTCCACCGCCATTTTGTCAGCGCCTCTTTTCAGTTTAGACCAACCTGGTAATTGTGGAGGAGGAACCGTGTTTTGCTTTCTTTTTCGGAGTCCGGCTGTGTCGCGTATTTTCGTGCTGAATCTGTTTATCCCCGTACGGGTTGACTATGGGAAAGAAGCACAAGAAGCACAGGTCTGAGTGGAGGTCGTATGACGCCGGCGACCTGAGCTCCCCCCCAGACCAGTCTCAGTGTGAGTGGTTGTTGTTATTATTGAAAGGTTTTGTCTAGTTTGGTAAAACTTCTCTTTCTTGCTATCTGTCATGCAGTTGCCATTGTTTACATTTGTGGCAATTTTGTTAACAGTGAACAATATTGATGTAATTATTTATACTGGGCTAGGGCTCCAGAGGGTAAAACGCATGTGATTATAGGACTGAGGTTTTGTTTGTGATCTGAAGTTCCCCTATGGGGGTCGCATGAAATTGCTTGTGCCCAGGCAATTTCATGTCACACAATGTCATGAATGCAAAAATGTGGTCCTGCCCTGCACCTTACCTTGTGAAACAAGACTCTATCCCTAAATTGCAGCACATTGGATATAATTGCAATACGACGTCGTGTACACGTTACTCACTATTTTGCGAGATTTCATGAGAAGTCGGTGTGGAGCCCCGGCTAATTGTAGTTCTTCGTCCCTTTAGAAAAATAAATTCCAAATTCCTAGTGTTATATATATGTATGTATGTATGTATGTATGTGTGTGTGTGTGTATATGTAAATAACCCCCTGAACTGTGAATGGGGCGTTTCTAAATGGCATGGGGGTGTGTTACTTATCGCTCTGACACTGCCCAATCAGCTACGGACAGTGTGAGAGCGGCTTGTGATGTGAGATCACGCAGTCTTGTCGTTTTGCAGAACGCGAGAGAGAGATCACACAGTACAAGCCGCTCTCACACTGTCCGTAGCTGATTGGGCAGTGTCAGAGTACTAAGTATCACGCCCCTCTGCCATTTCGAAATAAAAAACCGCCCCATTCACAGTTCAGAGGGTTATTTACATATTGGGCACCAAACATAATTGCACCGATGTCTAAATAGCGGAGGAGGATAGAATAATTTTTTTTTAAATTGAGACCCGGTTTTTGCAGCAGTGCCTTTTACATGGTGCATATGAATGGGCGGGTGAAAAGTTCTCTTTAAGATCGTGTATGAAGATTTAGCAGTGGAGCGATCAAATGATCTTCTGATACATTATATGTACTTGTGAGAAGATAATGTAGGTGAAGTCTCAGCCTTCCATTGACTTCCACAGTGAAAAGGCTCTGTAGTGTTGTACTGTTTAGAGATAGAATGTTGTTAGATTTCCTGTAATAGTATAGAGGCCTAGCATAATAGACTTCACCAATGTGATCTTCTAACACGTCATAGCTAAATGGGAAAGGATCATTTCCCTTTTATGTTCCCTATACACTGTTAGGGTATGTTCACACGATGAGAGGCATTTACGTGTGAAAAGACAGACTGTTAACAGCTGCGTCGTTTCACACGTAAATGCTTCTCCTCGCATTTTGCGAGCCGTCTGAGACGCTCGTAAATCTTGAGCTGTGCTTCATTGAGTTCAATGAAGAACAGCTCAAATTACGTGGCAAAGAAGTGTCCTGCACTTCTTTGCCGAGGCAGTCCATTTACGTGTCGTCGTTTGACAGCTGTCAAACGACGACGCGTAAATTACAGGTCGTCTGCACAGTACGTCGGCAAACCCATTCAAATGAATGGGCAGATGTTTGCCAACGTATTGTAGCCCTATTTTCAGACGTAAAACGAGGCATAATACGCCTCGTTTACGTCTGAAAATAGGTTGTGTGAACCCAGCCTTATTGTCATGATTGTGACCTCTAATCACAGACAAAAGGGTATGTAAATCCAGGTTAAAGCGGCTCTGTCACCAGATTATAAGTGCCCTGTCTCCTACATAATCTGATCGGCGCTGTAATGTAGATAACAACAGTGTTTTTTATTTTGAAAACCGATAATTATGAGCAATTTTACATTTATGCTAATGAGTTTCTCAATGGACAACTGGGCGTTTTTTACCTTTGACCAAGTGGGCGTTGTACAGAGGAGTGTATGACGCTGACCAATCAGTGACCAATCAGCGTCATATACTTCTCTCCATTCATGTCCATTTGTACTCGGCACAGTGTGATCTCGCTCTGCTGTCACATACACCCACATTAACTTTACTGAAGTGTCTTGAGAGTGAATAGACCACCTCCAGCCAGGACACGATGTCTATTCACACTCCCGACACTTCGGTAACCTTTGTGTGGGACTTAATCACTGCACAGCGTGATCTCGCGTGTGTGCTGTTGTGAGTCAAACACAAACTTTACCGAAGTGTCGGGAGTGTGAATAGATATCGCGTCCTGGCTGGAGGCAATGTCTATTCACTCTCAAAACACTTCAGTAAAGTTAATGTGGGTGTATGTGACAGCACAGCGTAATCTCAAATGGACATGAATGGAGAGAAGTGTATGACGCTGATTGGTCAGCTTCATACACTCCTCTGTACAACGCCCAGTTGCGCATTAAGAAACTAAGTTGCATAAATCTAAAAATGGTCACAACTTGCTCCAAAATGATCGTTTTTAAAGAAGCTCTGTCCCCACATTATAAGTGCCCTATCTCCTATATAAGAAGATCGGCGCTGTAATGTAAGTGACAGTAATGCTATTTATTTAGAAAAACAATCTATTTTAAACCACTTTATGAGCGATTTTTAGCTTTATGCTAATGAGTTTCTTAATGCCCAAGTGGGCGTGTTTTACTTTGGTCAGCGTCATACACTCCTCTGTACAACGCCCACTTGGTCTAAAGTAAAACACGCCCACTTGTGCATTAAGAAACTCATTAGCATAAAACTAAAATTCGCTCATAAAGTGGTTTAAAATAGATCGTTTTTCTAAATAAAAAGCATTACTGTCACCTACATTACAGCGCCGATCTCCTTATATAGGAGATAGCTCACTTATAATGTGGTGACAGAGCCTTTAAAGGGGTTGACCGGTTTGGGCAACTCTTCCTGTATGACGTGCCCCCAACCATGAGGTGACTCTCTTCGTGAGGTCTCTCGTGATCAGCTGCTATCACATAGGGATGCTCCTGGTGAGCCTTGATTATAAAGTCATAAAACCCTATACAGAAAATAGTCCGTCTGGGTAATTTATAGAAAAGTAGGCCCTCCAATCTTTGCAGCAGCTGTCTGGATGGGATTCCAAGTGAAGGACTCCTCTCTATTACATCCATAATATTGTCAACCCTGTCACGCAATAGCCTTATCCATGCCATGTCTTTCCTCATAATATTTTGATGTGCAGCGGTCACATGACTCAATATTTCTCTGGGACGGCGGCATGGCAATTGCTGCAATTTTATAAAAGTTATTGATGTAGCCTCAACCTAAAGCTGACCAAACACATTAGATAGAAGATGGCCTAATCCAACAGTTATCTAATATGTATGGGCCCCGCTTTACTGTCCTGTTGAAAAGAAGAATTGCGCATCGGTAAATACAACATCTATCTCCTGTATGGCCAGCTGAAGGGAATTGTAGTGTTCTAGTGGATGTGAATAAATGCAGTGTCATTTTATACTTCCATTAGCCTGCTCTGTGTCATTCCCCTGAGATTGCAGCATGGACTGCCAGTGTATTCTGTGCACCTCTCATTTAAAGAATAGGAGTTGTGACAGACACTCCCCCATGGCACCTGGGATCCCAGGAGTCAGAACCCACACTGTTCTCCATATAACAAGCAGCAGCGACTTGGGGCAGTCCACACTTTAATATAAGAAAAAAACAAATTTGGCTAATGAAATTTCTTATGAAAGAATTTCACTTGCTGAGTTTTACATTGTAATAGTGAACATAACTGGGGATACATTTTGTCTGGGTACGGTCATTATTTACCATTCTGGCAAGTTTCTTAATATGTATTTATAACATTTCAGATTATGTGGGTAAACCTTCAGAAAAACCTTTAAAATTGGTTCTTAAAGTTGGAGGAAGTGAAGTGACGGAATTGTCTGGATCTGGACATGATTCTAGTTACTATGATGATCGTTCAGATCACGAGCAACGAGAGCGCCATAAGGAAAAAAAGAAGAAAAAGAAAAAGAAGTCTGAGAAAGAGAAGGATAAGCATGTAGATGATGAAGAAAGAAGGAGGAGGAAGGTATGAAAGTAACTGCATCTGTACATTACCAGATTTTTGCTAACAATTTGCTTCTATCACAGCGCACCATTTGTATGGATGCAATTAAATCTTACGATATATTCAAAAGGGGTTGTCCAGGATTAGAAAAACGTGGGTACTTTCTTCCACCAACAACGCCACACCTGTCCAAAGGTTGTGTGTGGTGTTGAAGCCCTGCCCAATTCACTTATGTGCAGATGAGCCGCAAAACGAGATGTGACTCATGTACCGCTGTTGTGGTGGTGTTGGAAGAAAGCAGTCATGTTTTTCTAATCTTGGACAACCCCCTTAATTTATTGTTTGTAATCTTAAGGCCAGGCTCCATTGCGTTTAACCCCTTAATGACCAGGCCTAAAAAGGCCTTCTAGGTCATCAGTATGTCATCGGTGCGGGTCCGACACCCGGATCCCGCACCGATAAGCCGCTCCGGTGGCCCCTGGCACCGGATGTTGTGGCACATAATGCTATGTACGGAGCCCGGAAACAGTTGGCTCCGTACATAGCATACGGGCCATGCTGCAGAACTGTAGGTCTGCTTCTCTTTACTCAATAGCGACCTTGGCACTTATAATGGTTTTCCCATGAAGGACTTTTATGACATATCCACAGGAAATGTCATAAATGTAAGATGCGGGTCCCACCTCTGGGACCCGCATCTATCTCTAGAACGGGGCCCCCCTAATCCCCGTTCTATCTTACCTTTCAGGAGTTCTATCCCCGTTCTATCTTACATTTTCAGGAGTTCCAAAAATTGGTATCGCTGCGTCCGTAAAAGTTCAAAACTATTACAATATAGCATTATTTGACTCACACCTTGAACGGCGTAAAAAATTTTTTGAAAACCCCAGAATTGCTGTCTTTTGGTCACCATAGCGCTAAAAAGAATGAAATAAAAAGTGATAAAAAATTTGTATGTATTAAGAAATGGTGCTAATAAAAACTACAGCTCTTCCTGCTAAAAATAAGCCCTCACACCGCTCAAACGATGAAAAAATATAAACGTTATGGCTCTCAGAATGTGGTAAAACCGAACGAATTATTTTTTTATAACCAATCGTTTTTGTCTTTGTAAAATATGAAATTTTTTCCTATTTTCTGTTGTCTAAAGCCCCAGTGCGTCTTATAGTCAGGTGTGACTTATAGTCCGAAAAATATGGTACTTTGAGAGGTAAATAATTAATCATGGAATCTGTCTACTATCTGTTCTGCACTACATATCTCTTGTCAGTGGAGATCTTGAGGATGGCTGGTGAAGATTGTTTTTTATGGATTATATGAGCCAGTAGTCTACTAGATTGGTTCAAATGCATCTTGCAAAAGGAAAAATAGTTTCCAATCACATTTCTCCAGAAGGTGCAGCAAACATATTCTACTCACCTGTAACAATGCCTTTCTTCTATCCTTGGAAGGATCCGTTAAGAAGGATATCTCTAAGGATTTACATGAAGCTGCCAATTCTTCCTCAACACTGTGAGAGTCTTTATTAATGAATGAAATTGTGGATCTCAGACACCCCCTCAAATATGCCTTCAAAGTATGACATTTGAGTAAAATGTTACTTTCCGCCTGGTGTATATCCAGGAATTGAATGACTTGGTCAGGGATGCGGTCATTTGGACCAATTAACGATACCCAAAAGGTATGAATTCTCCAATTCTTTTTGCTGGCTCTTCTATCGTATAGTGTAAGCTCTGCCTATAGTGGTGCATGGTCTGATACACCAGGTGGGGCATATTCAATGCTCGAGAGGATGAGCCAAACACATAGTCTATTCTAGATAATGTTCCTCTGGAGGGAGTGAAACCTGAATATTCTATGGTATGAGTGTGTCTCTCTCCGTGAGTCCACCCATCCCAACTCGTATACCAATCTTTTTAAAGTGGAAGGTGTGAACTTATCAAGAGCTGGTTCCAAGATAATATTATAATCACCAATACATAAAATTTTCACCTCAGGAAAGTTGGAAACAAAGTTAGCAGCTAGTTGCATTACTGCTAGTTTAGCTAGAGGGGGGAAATATAAACTGATCGCATAAGATATAAACAATTAATGTAGGCATGCACAAAAACCTATTTACCCTCAGGATCCACTAGTAACTGTTATGGAATTGCAATTTGAGCGATTCCTCAAAGACTGCTTGAGAGTGGCGGGAGAGAGAATTCACATAAAACCGCAACCTCGAATCCGTCACAACTTTAATCGACAGTGCCTAAGGAGACCCTAAGGTGTTCACCAGAGCCGACAGCGAGGTTGGATGAACTTTGCTGCTTAGGACCCAGGTTGTCTTAGCAGATTTCAGCATTGGATAGCAGGTGCAATTCAGACTAACCTGAGCAGGAAACCAGACAGCCAGGGCTTAACCAGAAAGGCCAAATCAGAAGGCAAGTGGATATCCGAAATAACCGAGGTCAAAACCGGCCAGGTGCAGATAATCCAAAATCAGCAAACAAGGGGTTAACGAGAGACCAGCTGAGGTCCGTTTCCAAAAGGTCCAGAAGTCAGGCGTGCAGGAAATGTAGGAAGCTTGATTAGATCCCATAGGTTTTTTGCTGAATTTAGTGTAATTAGGCCGTCAAAACTTCTATTTTCTTTTATTCTTTTTTTTTTTTTTCTACGGCGTTCACCGTGCGCTATAAATTACATATTTAATTTATTCTGTTAGTTGATGCGATTACAGCGATACCATATGTATAGAGGTTTTTTTTATGTTTTACGGTGTTTGCACGATAAAATCACGGTTTTAAAAAATTATTTCGTTTTTGTGTCGCCATATTCTTTGAGCCACAACTTTTTTATTTTTCTATCAGGAAAGCTGTGTGAGGGCTTGTTTTTTGCTGAACAAATTAATTTTTATCGGTATAATTTTTGGGTACATGCGACTTTTTGATCCCTATTTATGCAACTGTTTGGGAGCTGAAGTGACTTAAAGTAGAGATTCCGGTATCGTTTTTTTATGGCGGTCACCGTGCGGGATAAATTACATTATATTTTTATATTTCAGGGAATTTGCTGTAACGGTTCAGGACTACAGGCTTTAGGAGAAAAACATGTAACGAGTTGGAGATTTTGAGAGTAGGAGGCAGCCGAACTTATAGGACACAGGGTTGATGTGTTGTAACACCTCGAAGTGGTCGAGGAACCTGGGAGCGAATTTGTGGGAAGGGATCTTCAGACAAATTATCTTTGAGGAGAGGTATACCTTGACACCGGGGAGAAACTGAGGAGGGACCCTTCTCCTCTTATCGTTATGTGCTTTCGTGCGGTCCACTGCCTGAAGTATTGCGGTTTTGGTCTACTGCCAGATGTGAAGAAAAGTCCCGAATGAAGAATTGGCTGCAGGTACTTGAGACGTAGTAGGCACTGAAAGAGGAACTCGTGGATGCTGACTGTATATAGAATAAAGAGGAAGCAGTAGACTCACTTGTATGGTCATTGTAGGAGAAGTCCGCCCACGGCAGAAGCCGTACCCAATTGTCTTGTTGGACAGACATAATGACGGAGAGCATTCTCTAGTATTTGGTTGATCCTCTCCACTTGACCGTTACACTGTGAGTGGTAGGCAGAAGAAAAGTCCAGCTTCACATCTTAAAGATTACACAGAGCTCTCCAGAATTTAGACGTGAACTGTACACCCCGGTCAGAAACAATATGAAGAGGTAGTCCATGTAGACGTAAGATCTGCCAGACGAGTGGCTCAGGGAAGGCCCATTAACAGAATGAAATTTGCCGTCTTGGAGAAACGGTCTAGTACTATCCAGATAGTTTTACATCCAGCAGAAGGGGGAAGGTCAGTGACAGAGTTCATGGAAATGTGTTGCCAGGGAGCATCAGGTACCGATAGAGGTTGGAGTAAACCAGCAGGTTTAGAATGAGAAGATATATTTAGGGCACAATTAGCGCAAGAAGAAACAAAGCCCAAGAGATCTCTAGGTAGCGAGGGCCACCAATAATGACCAGCAATAAAGTCCCGAGTCTTGTGGGCACCAGAATGCCCGACTAGTTTGGAATTATGCCCCCAGTGGAGAATTATTTTTCTGTCAACAGGACAGACTAAGATCTTTCCAAGAGGAATGTCCCTTAACCTGCAGAGGATTTACAGTAATAATCATAGAAGGATCAATAATGTGCTGAGGTTTTTCTTCTGAGTCGTCGGTTTAGCATGACCGAGACAGGGTATCGGCCATAACGTTTATGTCCGCATGGCGGAAGTGAAGAAAACGAAACCTGGCGAATAACAGCGAGCATCTAGCTTGACGAAGATTTAGTTGCTGGGCAGACTACAGATATGTGAGATTTTTGTGGTCTGTGTAGATGATGATGGGGTGAGCAGACCCCCTCAAGCAGGTGTCTCCCTTCTTCCAAGGCCAATTTTACAGCGAGCAATTCCCGATACCCAACGGAATAGTTGCGCTCATCAGGGGAGAAGAATACGCAAAATACTGCCTTTCCCTAAGAATTCTTTTGAAACAGGAGTGCTCCAGCACCAATGGAAGAGGCATCAACCTCCACGGAAAACTGTTGAGTAACATCAGGATGACTAAGAACAGAAGCAGATGTGAAGGCGCTTTTGAGGTTGGTGAATGCTGACTCTGCCTCAGGAGTCCAGTCCTTCGCGCTCACTCCCTTTCTGGTTCGAGCTGAGATGGGAGCAGTAAGGGACGAGAAATTTGTGATGAACTGGCGATAGAAATTAGCAGAGCCAAGAAATCTTTGTATAGCTTGGAGCCCCTGAGGACATGGCAACTCCAAGACGGCCTTCACCTTTTCCGGGTCAATTTGAAGACCACGATCGGAGACAAAATAGCCCAGGAAGAGCAAGGACCTCTTTTAAAATACACACTTCTCCAGTTTCACGTATAATTTATTCCCCCTTCGCCTCAACAAGACTTTAGCATACATGCTTCCGATGCGTCGTCGGATCGAGTAGATCAAGATGTTGTTCAGCTATATTACCACACAGACATACAGAAGATCACGGAAGACGTTGTTCAGGAACTCCTGGAACACTGCTGGAGCGTTACACCGTCCAAAGGGCATGACAAGATACTCGTAGTGACAGTCTCGGGTGTTTAATGCGGTTTTTAATTTGTCACCCTTTGCGCATA
The DNA here is from genome assembly GCF_050947455.1 of Rhinoderma darwinii. Taxonomy (NCBI): domain Eukaryota; kingdom Metazoa; phylum Chordata; class Amphibia; order Anura; family Rhinodermatidae; genus Rhinoderma; species Rhinoderma darwinii. The sequence goes on from NC_134691.1 coordinate 204,820,670, forward strand.
CGAATCAAGTTATAGGCCCCGTGTAAATCCAGCTTAGTGAACACCTTAGCTCCATGAATCCTGTCGAAGCGGTCAGAGAAAAGCTGCAAGGGGTACTTATTTTTACCGTAACTTGGTTCAATCCATAATAATCAATGCACAGCTGGAGTGACCCATCCTTTTTCACCACGAAGAAGAATCCAGCTCTGGTTGGAGAAGTAGACTTCCTGATGAACCCCCTCAACTGGTTCTCCTTGACATACTGCGACATGGCCTGGGTTTCAGGCAAGGAAAGCAGGTAGACCCGTCCACAAGGGAGTAAGGCTTCTGGAAGCAACTCTATAGGACAGTCATATGAGGAGGAAGGACCTCTGCCTCCTTCTTGCCGAAGACATCAGTGTAGCTTGCATACTGTGGAGGCAATCCAGAGAGTGGCTGATGCAGTGGAGACAACAGGACAAATCTCAGGCAGGCAGTGGTGCAGACATTGGGGTCCCCACTGGAGGACCCCTCCAGAGTTCCACTCAAGGACTGGAGCATGTTGGCAAAGCCATGGCAATCCCAGCAGGAGGGGGTTAATCGCTATGGACAAGACATAGTAGTCCTTCATTCAGAGATGATTGCTTTCTATCTGTAGTCTCAGTGGTTTGGTGATAGGCAGGATAGGGTCAGGCAGAGGTTGTCGAACTACAGATGCGACCGCCAGAGGTTTCTCTAGAGGAACTGTGGTCAAATGGAGACGATAAACTATGTCCTGATGGATAAAATTTGCAGCCGCTCCGGAATCCAAGTAAGCAGGCACACAGTGCAATCCTTTACTGGTTACCAATCACACAGGAATAGACCATGTGGGAGAGAATTTAGTGGTAGCAGGAGATTCTCCTAGGTTTGTCTCTCCAATCAAACCTAGGTGCTGGAGTTTCCCAGCTTTTGAGAGGGTTGGTGTACGAAATGTCCCTTGTGGACCCAGTACAGAGACAATCCAGTCGAACGTCCGCGTTGCCGTTCCTTTTTAGAGTCCAGGGCAATCTGGGGATTGGTTGGGGTACTTTTGCCTGGTGCGCCCGCTGCCCTTTAAGCCCGGAGACTAGCGCGCACCTTAGGAAAGGCTGCAGGGCAGTACGGCCATGTGTGCTGGCGTCTCTTGGGATGGAGACGTCTGCATGCGGTGAGTGGTCTTTGGCCGCCGGAAGGTGAGAGAAGGTGGAGGTCTGCGACCGCACCAGTTACAGGTGATTCTGATAGCCCCTTTCTGGCCAAAGATAAACTAGTTCTCATGGTCCTTCCACAAATCCCAGACCTCTTGTTTCAGGGGCCAATTCTTCACCCACAATCCAGCCAACTACACACACACATTATATATATATATATATATATATATATATATATATATATATATATATAAAAAAAAAATTTCTTTAACGATGTGCTCTTGTGATGCTTCTTATGATTTGATGTATTAAACTTAAAGGCTATGTACACCTATGATTCTATGAAATCGGGTTTTGTTTGGGTTTTTTTTTCAGTAAAATCGGTGTGATTGGTGCAACTTTCAAAATACTTTTTGTTAAAAATGATTTTTACTTTTTGAGATACAACTGCTTTGTATACTGCATACCGAGCAGATGTATCGTGCACTAAGACCTGAATCCGTCAGATCCACGGGACTGATGGGTTCAGTGTCAGCGTGTCCCTGACGTGCAGGAACGAGCTGCAATCGATAAGGTCTAAGCTCATAACTTAGATGTGATCGATTACAGGTGGATCTTGCGTGTCCAACCTGCTTTGGTGTAGGCTTATTGGTGTAGGTAAGACAGGTGAACAAATCCAAGCAAGGGACTGGTAATTATGTATTTACAGTGATCGTAGATGGCGGACGGAACCTGTGGGCTTAATTTCTTAATATGGGGGTTAAGCTCTGTTTCTGTAATACGAAGCTCCATATTCCCTTCTCACTCTACACAAGCAACTTTGCTAAATACAGCTGTTAGAGTGTGCAAAGTGAAGGTGGACTTGTAGTGATTCTATTGAGTTCATGTGGTTAACTATAGCACTGGTGGCCATTCTTGATATGGGAGCCATGGAAATGAGCATAGCGTTTGGTCTCTCACTTATGAGCAGCTGGCAGCAATTACTTTACACAGTCCATGCTGCTGCCAGTAGCAAGATGCCTAATACAAGTGATTTAGAAAAATTATTAGGCCTCATACACACGATCGTAACCATGTGCACGGCCGTGCTTTCCGGGTTGGCCGGCCACTGAGTGACCGCCGCAAATCGCGGGCTGTGCACATGGCCGCAGCCATTCTTTTCAATGAGCCCGGACCGCAGAACACGGCCGTAATAAGGCTTGCCCGTTCTTTCTCCGGTCTGGACTCTGGGGCCATTCACGGACCGTGAAAACCACGGTCGTGTACATGGCCCCATAGGAATGTATGGGGCCGCAATTGTCCCGTAGATATTAGGGGAAATTGCGGCCGTAAAAGCACGTTCGTGTGCGTGGGGCCTTCTAGTTCAACTTTTGAATTGTTGTTTTTTATTTTAAAAAAAATAATTCTGGTGAGATACATTTTTATCTCAACCAGATCGGTAAGGATCGGTGTTAGGCCCAATTCTTTTTAATCTATTTATGAATGACCTTGTGGATGGGATTGATAGCAAGGTGTCAGTTTTTGCTAACGATACAAAACTTTGTAGGATACTTAAAGAGGCTCTGTCACCAGATTTTGCAACCCCTATTTGCTATTGCAGCAGATAGGCGCTGCAATGTAGATTACAGTAACGTTTTTATTTTTAAAAAACGAGCATTTTTGGGCAAGTTATGACCATTTTTGTAGTTATGCAAATGAGGCTTGCAAAAGTCCAAGTGGGTGTGTTTAAAAGTAAAAGTCCAAGTGGGCGTGTATTATGTGCGTACATCGGGGCGTTTTTAATACTTTTACTAGCTGGGCATTCTGATGAGAAGTATCATCCACTTCTCTTCAGAACGCCCAGCTTCTGGCAGTGCAGACACAGCCGTGTTCTCGAGAGATCACGCTGTGTCGTCACTCACAAGTCCTGCATCGTGTCAGACGAGCGAAGACACCGGCACCAGAGGCTACAGTTGATTCTGCAGCAGCATCAGCGTTTGCAGGTAAGTAGCTACATCGACTTACCTGCAAATGCCGATACTGCTGCAGAATCAACTGAAGCCTCGGGTGCCGGTGTCCTCGCTCGTCTGACACGATGCAGAACCTGTGAGTGACGACACAGCGTGATCTCTCGAGAACACGCTGTGTCTGCACTGCCAGAAGCTGGGCGTTCTGAAGAGAAGTGGATGATACTTCTCATCAGAACGCCCAGCTAGTAAAAGTATTAAAAACGCCCCGATGTACGCACATAATACACGCCCACTTGGACTTTTGCAAGCCTCATTTGCATAACTACAAAAATGGTCATAACTTGGCCAAAAATGCTCGTTTTTTAAAAATAAAAACGTTACTGTAATCTACATTGCAGCGCCTATCTGCTGCAATAGCAGATAGGGGTTGCAAAATCTGGTGACAGAGCCTCTTTAAACTCAGCTTGACTTTAAAATATTACAGAAAGACCTAGATAAGCTGACAGCATGGGCAAAAAACGTGGCAGATGAAATTTAATGTTGATAAACGTATAGTAATGCACTTAGAACGCAAAAATAGCTTCAATTCATATACATTAAATGGAATAAAACTGGGGATAACGGAACAAGAGAGTGACCTGGGTATTCTGGTAACAAATAAGCTAAGCAGCAGCACTCAATGTCAGGCAGCAGCTACAAAAGGGATTTTAGGGTGTATAAAAAGAGAGATAAAAACCTGTGATTCAAATGTAATATTACCACTTTATAAATCCCTTGTAAGGCCACATCTAGAATATGGAATTCAGTTTTAGGCTACACATTGTTAAAAGGAAATAGGAGAACGGAGAGGGTTCAAAGGTGGGCAAATATTAAATGGGATGGGAGGTGTCGCTTACAATGAAAGGCTTGAAAAATTGAGCTTGTTCAGTTTGGAAAAAAGGCGTCTTAGAGGTGATCTTATTAATATATGTGTGGTCAATACAAAGAACTAGCACATGATCTGCTCCTTCCAAGGACTCTACAAAGGACAAGGGGACATCCATTGCGTGTGGAAGAAAGATGTTTCAGACATTAATATAGAAAATGGTTCTTTACAGTTAGAGTGGTCAAGCTATGGAATGCCCTTCTCCAAGAGGTAGTGATGGCAGATACTATGTCAGCATTTAAAAAAAAAAAAGCTAGATGCTTATTTATTTACGAAGAGCATTGAGGGTTATAATTAAACAATGAATGATGGGTAATTTATTGAGAAAGGTTGAACTTGATGGACCTCTGTTTTTTTTTTTTCAACCTATGTATAGTTAAGGCCGATACGAACGCTGGGATACATATTATGTATAGTTTTAAAAAAATAAAATGTATAATTACAAACGACTTGATCAGGGAAACAGAGCAATTTTAGAGTTATTACATAAAGCTTTTATTTATTTTTTTTCTAAAGCTTTTTTTCCCTTGGGCAGGACCCAATAGGCTTCCGTACATGGCCGACAAGGAAGCCATTGCTAAGCTTTCTCGTTGCCATAGCAACCATCGGCACCCCACGATTTCTTGCGGGGGGTGCAGAGGGAGCCCCCTCTCTCTGTCAACCACTTAAATGCCGCTGTCGCTATTGACAGCGGCTTTTAACCCGTTAGTGACCGCCAATACGCCTTTTAACGCCGGCCACTAACGGGCTTTATTCTGATGCATATGCCTTTTTTACGGCACTGCATCAGGATAAAGTAAACCGAGCAGGGAGCGTCAAATCTCCCTGCTCTCAGCTGCCAGAGGCAGCTGGGGGCGTCCCTGCTCTGCCGGGTGAGATCGATATTAGTATCGATCTCACCTGTTTAACCCCTCCGATGCGGTGCACAATAGCATGCACCGCATCTGAGTGGTTTTGGAGAGAGGGAGGGAGCTCCCTCTCTCTGCCACCGACACCCGGCGATACGATCGCCGAGTGTCTGTGTCTCTAATGGCAGCCGGGGGCCTAATAAAGGCCCCCAGGTCTGCCTGGAGCGAATGCCTGCTAGATCATGCCGGAGGCATGACCTAGCAGATGCCTGTCCGTTTTAAACGGACAGGCAGTAATACATTGCAATACAGAAGTATTACAGTGTATTATAATAGCGATCGGAGAATCGCATATTAAAGTCCCCTAGTGGGACTAGTAAAAAAGTAAAAAAAGTTTAATAAAGTTAATTTAAAAAAAGTGAAAAAGAATGAAAAACCCAGCTTTTCCCCATACATAATGCTTTACTATTAAAAAAACAAAATAAAGTAAAAAAGTTACACATATTTGGAATCGCCGCGTCCGTAACGACCCCGATTTATAAATCTATTACATTATTTAACCCGCACGGTGAACGCCGTAAAAAATTTAATAAACTATGGAAAAATTGCTGTTTTCTGTGAATCCTGACTTAAAAAAATGTGATAAAAAGTGATCAAAAAGTCGCATCTACTCCAAAATGGTACCAATAAAAACTACAAGTCTTCCCGCAAAAAAAAGCCCTCATACAACCGCATCTGCGAAAAAATAAAAACGTTACGGCTCTTCAAATATGGAGATACAAAAACAAATAATTTTTTTGTGGCAGCCCCCATAGACAAGAAAAAGTTAAAAAATAAAACGCAAACACACAAATAAATGTAAAACATTTTTTAATAAAACACTAAAAGCAGATTGACGCCCGTCCTTTAATGACCGCCGATAAGCCTTTTCACGGCGGTCATTAGTGGGCTTTATTCTGATGCAATAGCCGTTTCACCGCGCTGCATCCGAATAAAGTAAACCGAGCAGGGAGCTGTTGAATCTTCCTGCTCTGAGCTGCCAGAGGTAGCTGAGGGCTGGGGGCATCCCTGCTCGAACGCGTGAGATCGATATTCGTATCGATCTCACCCGTTTAACCCCTCAGATGCGGCGCTCAATAGCATGCGCCGCATCTGAGTGGTTTTGGAGAGAGGGAGGGAGCTCCCTCTCATCCCACTGACACCCGGCGATAAGATCGCCGAGTGTCTGTGTCTCCAATGGCAGCCGGGGGCCTAATAAAGGCCCCCAGGTGTGCCCGTAGTAAATGCCTGCTAGGTCATGCCGGAGGAAGTTAGTGTCCATTTCAGTATGTAAAGCTCATCTTTTTTTTTTTATTTTTTTTTTTCCTTTTTAGGAAGAGAAAAAAAGAAAGCGAGAAAGAGAGCAATGTGATTCAGATGAGGAAACTGAGTGTTTTGAACCAGAGAAAAAAGTAGAAGTTGAAACCCCTACAGACCGTCCAGTAAGAGCATGTAGAACACATCCAGGTGAAAACTAATATTATTCATTATGTTTAGTGAATTGGAATGCTGCGTATGATGTTAATGATATTATGTTTTGCAGCAGAGAATGAGAGCACACCAATACAACAACTTCTGGAATATTTCCTGCGCCAACTCCAGCGGTAAGCTAATTTGGTGAGATGTGTGTGCTTGAAGGTTATTCTAAATAAAAACCACTGCTTCAATCTACATTGAAATCACATTAAATTGGTTTCTTTCTGGTTTTCTTTTTGTGAGATTAATGTTGTATATTGTAAACTTCTAAAGGTCCGTATAAATAATGGCTGTTAACCCCTTAATGACCAGCCTATTTTAGACCTCAATGACCATGCCATTTTGTACGTTTTTCCATCGTCTCATTCAAAGAGCTGTAACTTTTTTATTTTTGCATTGACATTGCTGTAGAAGGTCTTGTTTTTTGCGGAACAAGTTGTAACCGTTAACTTTTTTTTTGGGGGGTGGGATAGAAAAAAAACTGCACTTTCGCCACACGTTTTTGTGTCCTAAATTTACGCAGTTAACCGTGTGGTATAAATAACACTAACTTTATTCAGCAGGTTGTTGCGATTGCAACGATACAAAATTTGTATCGTTTTTGTATGTTTTACTACTTTTATACAGTGAAAACACTTTTTTTCAAAATTACTTGTTTTTGTGTCTCCATGTTTGAAGAGCCATAACTTTTTTTTATTTTTTTGCCAATGCAGTTGTATGAGGGCTTTTTTCTTGCAGGACGACTTGTAGTTTTTATTGGTACCATTTTGGAGTACATGCAACTTTTTGATCACTTTTTATCCCAAAAATTTTTTATATGCTGGATTCAAAGAAAACAGCACTTTTTGCGTGGTTTTTTATTTTATTTTTTACGACGTTCACCGTGCGGGTTAAATGATGTAATAACTTTATAGTCGGGATCGTTATTGACATGGCGATTCCAAATATGTGTAACTTTTTAACTTTTTTTTTGTTTTTTTATTAATAAAGCAGTTTGTAAGGGGAAAAAGTGGGTTTTTCTTTTTTTTGCTTATTTTACTAGTCCCACTAGGGGACTTCAATATTCGATCTTACGATCGCATTTATAATACACTGCAATACTTCTGTAATTCAGTGTATTATGCCTGTCCGTGTAAAACGGACAGGCATCTGCTAGGTCATGCCACAGGCATGACCTGGCAGGCATTCACTACAGGCAGACCTGGGGGCCTTTATTAGGCCCCCGGCTGCCATCGGAGACACAGGCACTTGGCTATTTTATCGCCGGGTGTCGGTGGGAGAGAGAGGGAGCTCCCTCCCTCTCTCCAAAACCACTCCAATGCGGCGCTCGCTTTTGAGCGCCGCATCTGAAGGGTTAAACGGGTGAGATCGATACTAATATCAATCTCACACGTTTGAGCATGTATTCCCCCAGCCCTCCGCTACCTCTGGCTACCTCCGGCTTGATTGGTGGGGGTCCGAGCACGGAGACACCCACCAATCACTAAAGTGAAGCGGCAGAAGCGCTTGCGTGAGTGCTCAGCCGCTTTGTTCATGTTTGGCTTTTTCCGGAGAGCCGATGTATCGGTGTACGGGCTAATAGACTTTCTATTGAGCCCGTATTCTGATGCGTTGATTTCCGGAAAAAGCTGAACAGACACAAAGCGGCAGAGCACTCAGTCTAGCACTTCTGCTGCTTAGTTTTAGCGATTTGGTGGATGTCTCCGTGCTCGGACCCCCACCAATCAAAATTTCTGACATGTCACTATGACACTTCAGAAGTTTGTTCTATGGCTTTGCCCTGTAACTTTCGGAGCCTCAGTTAGTTTGTCAATTTTGGCAGCAATAATATACAGTATGCAGCACTATTCCTGCCATCAAAAATACCAAAACCCTGTCGGACCCCATTGTAAGATTGTCATTGACGTCTATGATGCATTGAAAGACTTGACCCATCAAAGCCTGATGCTTTCCTTAACCCGTTAGTCACCGCCAATACGCCTTTTCACGGCGGCCACTAATGGGCTTTATTCTGATGCATACGCCTTTTCACGGCGCTGCATCAGAATAAATAAACAGAGCAGGGAGCCGTTAAATCTCTCTGCTCTCAGCTACCAGAGGTAGCTGAGGGCTGGGGGCATCCCTGTTCGAACGGGTGAGATCGACATAAGTATCGATCTCACCCGTTTAACCCCTCAGATTTGGCGCTCAATAGCGAATGCCGCATCGGAGTTGTTTTGGAGAGACACCACTGACACCCGAGTTTCTGTGTCTTTTATGGCAGCCGGGGGCCTAATAAAGGCCCCCAGGTCTGCCTAGCGGATGCCTATCCGATTTAAACACGTACAGGCATAATACACTGCAATACAGAAGTATTGCAGTGTATTATAAATGCGATTGGGCGATCGCATAGTGAAGTCCCCTAGTGGGACTAGTAAAAAAGTAAAAGAAAAAGTTTAATAAAAAATGAAAAACCCACTTTTTCCCTTTACAAAGTTCTTTATTATTATAAAACAAAATAATGTAAAAAAGTTACACATATTTGGTATTGCCGCGTCTGTAACGACCCCAACTATAAAGTTCTTACATTATTTAACCCGCACGGTGAACGTCGTAAAAAACAATGCAAAAATTGCTGTGTTCTTTGAATCCTGCCTTTAAAAAAAATGTGATAAAAAGTGATCAAAAAGCCGCATCTACTTCAAAATGTACTACAAGTCGTCCCGCAAAAAAAAAAAAACCCTCATACAACTGCATAGTTGGAAAAATAAAAAAGTTGTTTTCTCTTCAAATATGGAGATACAAAAACAAATAATTTTGAAGAAAAAGTATTTTTACTGTGTAAAATTGGTAAAACATACAAAATCGATACAAACTTGGTATCGTTGCAATCGTAACAACCCGCTAAAATAAAGTTATTGTGTTATTTATACCACACGGTAAACGGCATAAAGAGTGGTGACATTTCTGGGGTTTTTTTCTATTCCCCCCCCCCCCCACAAAAAAAAGAGTTAGTAAAAGTTAATCAATAAATTATATGTACCTCAAAATGGTGCTATTAAAAAATACAACTTGTCCCGCAAAAACAAGACCTTACACAGCTATGTCGACGCAAAAAAAAAAATTTATAGCTCTTGGAATGCGATGATGGAAAAACTAAAAAAATTGCTTGGTCATCAAGGTTTCAAATAGGCTGGTCATTAAGGGGTTAAACATATACATTATCTATTGTGTACACAACACAGGTAAAAATAAAATAAACCAAAGAGTAGTACTGTAATCTCTAGGTAAAAAGGAACTGTGCTCTGTGTATGTTTTTAATTATGTCAGATTGTGCCATTTTATAACCTCCGAAATTATATTTTAGGCTTGGTTTCCAGGTTGACAAGTTGATCCTCCCTTTTTTTTTTTTTTTTTCTCTTATATATGTAGTCTTCTTACATGAGCAGATGATCTGTTTCCCTCAGTCTGAGCAAATGCCCACCACAGTCAGGGTTGTTTTGCACTGTTTGTGATCTGGTATATACACATATGCCTGACCACCTTTATAGTCCGTAAGTAATTTTTTCCAGAAGTAGTATATGGAAATCTATCTAGTCCCTTAAATGTCACTGCCATTGAGTGTAATAGTTTCTAATGGTTTTTATTGGATTGATTGCAAAGGTTACAAATGCAATGCTTATCCCCTGGAAGGAGGAGCACGACAAGTGCATTGCTTTTATGTTTCTTGTTCACAATGCTATTTATTATTTTTCAGGAAAGATCCTCATGGTTTCTTTGCTTTTCCCGTCACTGATCAGATTGCCCCTGGTTACTTTGTGATTATAAAGCATCCAATGGACTTCAGCACTATGAAAGAAAAAATATCTTCAAATGAGTACAAATCAATCACAGAATTTAAGGTATGTCATTCACTGGTCGTTAGTATCTGTAGATTAGATTATGTTTCTTATTCCTTACATTGGGGGACACAGACTGTGGGAATATGCTGTTGCTACTAGGAGGCTTGACAGTAACAATCGAAAAAGTGGCCCCTCCTTCAGGAAATACCCTGCCTACAGACACCGAGCTATTCAGTCTTAGCATGTAGTCTACATAGGAGGCAGACACTCCTGCTAATGCCTAGTCTCTACCATTTTTTTATGTTCGTTTTTATTTTCTTATTTTTTCCCCTTTTTAGCTAGTTAACAGGGTTACATAGTTACATAGTTAGTACGGTTGAAAAAAGACACATGTCCATCAAGTTCAACCAAGGGATGGGAAAAGGGAAGGGAAACATTTCTACACATAGGAGCTAATATTTTTTTGGTCTAGGAAATTATCTCGTCCTTTTTTAAGGCCATCTACTGTCCCTGCTGTGACCAGCTCCTGCGGTGACTATTCCATAGATTCACAGTTCTCACTGTAAAGAAGGCTTGTCGCCTCTGCATGTTGAACCTTTTTTCTCCAGATGGAGGGAGTGCCCCCTTGTTTTTTGAGGTGGTTTTACATGGAACAGGATTTCACCATATTTTTTTGTATATGCCGTTAATATATTTATATAAGTTAATCATGTCCTAGTTCACCTAGTCCCGCCCTGTTGTCCTCACCAAGACAGGCGCAGGGTGTTATTCTACAAATGTGCAGTTGTCCACCTGCCTGTGAAGACAAGAGCGTCATCTACTCTGTCACCCACCAGCCTAAAGCACCTCTCACAACATCTCCCACCAGTACCACCCTTTACTAAATAGTGAACTATTTAGGAGCCAAACAACCAACCCCGGGTCTCTGCTCCACTGGTCGCTACTTTTTTGGGGTCTGCAGGCCCTTTTTGTTTAATAAGTGTCATTTCCAGCAGGCCTGTAGGCGGTTTAAGTGGCACCATTTTTCACCAGCCTTGTGCCGGCAGCGCCATTTTCTCAGTGTGTGGTGTTACTGGATGGGAAGATGCTCATCAAATTCCACTCCAGCTCCCTTTTCGCTATTCCCTCATAGGGAATCAGCCGCTTTCTCCAATTGGCTAGGCATGTGCCTATGGTTTGGGGCGTGACCTATCTTCTCCGCCTCTTCTGCATTCGGACAGACGCTTCTGGGGGACACAGGACCTCCTGACCAGTGCTTCTGCATCTTTGCCTCAGGACAAGCTCAACACAATCTGAAACCAGGTAGGAACGGCCCTTAGCCTTTTCCTTTCCCCGGCACGTGCCCTAGCCTCAGTCGCTGACCTAGAAAGTTTCTTAACCTTTTAGGCGTTTTACAGAAATGAAAGCAATGTAAAGCTAAAATTTCATTATTTTTTTTAATTATTTTATTTTATTGCAGATATTTATTTAATGTTAATCCTTTTTTTTTTTGTGTATGTTCATGTTAACAGAGAAACGCAACTCAATATCTATTACCCTGATCTCTGAAGTTTTTAGAAATATCCTGCGTGTGGACCTAGTGTGCTACCTAAATGCAACACAGGCCTTAGTAATCAAAGGGAATGTGTCGCTAGAATTTTTTTTATTTTTATTTTTTCAGTTAAACAATAAGTATTTGTGTGATCACACATTTTTAATTTTTTTTTCATAAGTCAGGAAATATTATAAATTAGATTCTAATTTATAACATTTCCATGTGCTGGGCACTAGAGGGAGCAGTTCCCAAAATTGCAGCATGGTCACTGTGGTAAAGCAACCTCATTGATTTATGCTGCAAATTTGGGGTGGACACACTCTCCTCTAGTGTCCTCACACAATCCCCCCTCCCTTCTTATGGCTAGTGCCAGGAGAAGGAGGGGTTTGAATCTTCAAACCTCCTACACTGTGTGCTGCCATTTTCTGAGCGACTGCACAGTGTATGAGGATTAGATACAGGGCTCAGCAGACAGTATATCATGAACATACACGAACATAATACACACATCACATACACAGACATAAATTACTTGCCTCCGCTGGTCTACGCTCCTATTCCTTGCGCCTGAACATATGGCCGGAAGTCGTCCTCTTACTGTCCGGCAGCGGCTTCCGGTCCACATGAAAATGGCGCCGGATTTCGCTCTGGGAACGAACTTCGTTTTGGTCTGCGTCGGAGCGGCGCGTGCGCCGTTCCCACACAGACGGCGTACGCTTCTGAGAATGGAACGGCTCTTGTTCGCATTCTCTATGTGGTTGGTTGTACGTGCTGTATTCCGTCTCTGTACGTGTCGTTAATCGACACATACAGAGATGAAAAAAAAAATGGCAGCCCCCATAGAGAAGTAAAAGTTTGAACACAGTAAAAATTAGAACGTGACAACACTAATAAATAACATTTTTGTTTATATTTTATTTAAAGCAATATAATAAAAAATAAATAAATCATGACACCTTCCCTGTAAGGAGCACCTTGTGGATGTTGGGGCCTCCTTTTTATTAGAATATATTTTAGGCACCATGTCAGGTTTGAAGAGGTCATATGGGGCCAAAAAACGAAGAAACCCCCCCCCCCCCCAAAAAAAAAATACGCCATTTTGGAAACTACACCCCCAAGGAATTCATATAGTGGTGCAGTTTCATAAATGTTATCAGAATAGAGCCATGAAAATGAAAAATTTTATTTTTTTCCAATAAGATGTAGATTTAGTTCAAATGTTTTTTTTAATTTCCACAAAGAATGAGAGAGCACCCCAACATTTGTAAAGCAATGTCTCGAGTCTGGTAATACCCGATATGTGGTTATAAACGGCTGTTTCGACATATGGGAGGGTTCAGAAGGGTATTTCAGGAGTGGTATTTGACTTTTGGAGCATAGATTTTGCTGGAAAGTTTGCGGACGCCATGTCGCATTTGCAAAACCTCTGATGTATCAAAGCAAATGTGACCCTATTTTAGAAACTACACCCCTAAAGGCATTTATCAAAGGTTGTAGTGAGCATTTATACCCCAAATGTGTTTTTCTGAAATTAATACACTGTGGATGATGCAAAATGAAAATTTTTCCACTGATATGCCAATTCTCCGCACAATATGTTGTGCCACTGGAGAATCTTAATCCATTAATCCCATTTTTGGTGCATCCTAAGGAGCGCCTTCTTCACAATTTTTATTTTGTCAGCCCCTTGCAGGTCTACCTCTCGCACACTTCCTGTTTCTGCAAATCTGAATCCTTGTTTGTAGTTCTGAAGGGTTCAAGGAAGGGTTAGGCAGCCTCTAAGGCTACAATAGCTCGTTGGCTGCGGTTGACTATTCCTGCGGTCTACCGGTCAAGAGGAAGGAAACTCCATCCCAGCTTACAGCCCATTTCACTAGGGCAGTTGTTGCTTCCTGGGCTGTGCGTTTCAGCTGTGCAAGGTGGCTACCTGGTTGTCTCCGAACACCTTTACCAAATTCCACAGAGAGCACACTTGTCTGTCCACGGATGCTTCCTTTTGGTCGCAAGATCTTGCAGGCATCTGTGGAGTAGATACGTGCTTTCCTCTTAGGTTCCCACCCATGTGGAGTGCTTTGAGATGGTCTGTGTCCCCCAATGAGACTAATCAGAAAATTTAATTTTTTGAGTACTCCCATTAGAATACTTTTTGTGTCGAGCCCATTGGGGAACACAGCTCCAACCTTTTTGTTATGAAGTTGATAAGGTTGCCCTTTCGACATAGTACTCTTATTTGGTTCTGATGCTGTTGTTTGTACAAAAGCAGTAGGAGAAGCAGAACACAAGGTAACTCAAAGTGACAAGCTCCGTGTATAAGAGGGATACTGTATGAGGGGTCAACACTTTTTTATTGTTAGTGTCACGTCTCCTAGTGGCAACAGCAAATACGTCTTTGTCCCCCAATGGACTGGATGAGAAATGGATTTTACGGTGAGTACTTTAAATATTTTTTTCTCTGCAATGAAAACGCTGTGAAAGGCCACCCTACCAAGCACTGTGAGTGGTTATGTGACAGACTCCCTTTTAAAATATAAGTCAGCACCTATAGGTGATGCTAACCTGCTATTTATTTTCCTCATTTTTTGCTGCATGGCTGCTTTTTAGCTCCACTCCATTAGGGCATCATTTGTGATTTGTAACTACAGTTTAGCTACAGTGCCAAGAAAGTCCACGCTTCTGCTCTCTCCTTCCCCACTGCATCTTTTGGCCACCTAAGCTATGTTCACACAGAGTTTTTTGCAGGTGGAATTTCTGCCTCAAAGTTCAGTTTGGAAGTTTGAGGCAGATTTTCCTCTCCCTGCACGCCGATTTTCGTGGCGTTTTTCGCCCGCGGCCATTGAGCGCCGCGGGCATAAAACGCAGCGAAATACGCTTTCTTTGCCTCCCATTGATGTCAATGGGAGGTCAGAAGCGTCAAAAAAACTCTGTGTGAACATAGCCTTATAGTGCATCTTTTTAAAATAATATTTAACCGATAATGTTTTGTTTTTTCTTTCCAATAATTTTGTTTGAAATACACCAGTGACCATCAAAAATGCTTTCTGCCAGTAATCTTTTCATTTAAACTGTGTTTCACAGGCTGATTTTAAGCTAATGTGTGATAATGCAATGACCTACAACCGCCCAGAGACCGTCTACTATAAGTTGGCAAAGAAGCTGCTACACACGGGCTTCAAGATGATGAGTAAGGTAACAGTTAGACCGATAAAAAAATTTGCGTGTTTCTTTTTTTTATTGATTACCTTTTCTCATCCTTTTTTGTTGATTTTAAGTTTGTCATCGGAAAACTAATAGCACAATAGAAAATACAGTTTGGCAATTATTTTGGAACATGTCCCAAAGAAGGAACTAATTGGGATGTATACAGTTAGTCTTTCTAAGGTCTAACTGTTCCAGAGAGAGGCAAATTCCAAGGGTAAACTTTACTTGAATTTATAGATTTCTCGTAGTGTTCTCTAATACAAAATCTAACATGGTCTACAGCATTACAGAAAATTGACAGTTTCTTAGGCTGTTGGTAAGGGGACAGTGAGGAGCAGTTGACTTAATTGTAAATGGCAGCAAGACTGAATCCTCACTTTCATTCCCTAATACGTAAATGACAGTTCACCAAAGCTGAGCGTAAAACTTGAGAAGCATATAGCCTCATTCAACTAGTCTCGGACACTGCACACACATTGGGGGAGATTTATCACTGTATTTATGCCAGTGTTCTGTCATATATTCATTAAATATATGGCATTCGGCCAAACGCCATATTTCTGAAGTCGCTGCACCACTTTTCCAACATATGCACCTGTGTCAGAATCAGAGGGTAATTTAGAGTTGCACTGCTGACCTGGCATCGTTCAAACCTCTACACTGTATTCCGCAGCAGGAAATGCAAATTTTCTGGTCGATACATTGTTAAAATATGACACTCAGTCTGAATGGCATATTTGTGGATATGTGCACAGCATTTCCCTACACATACCACAGTTTTTCAACTTTTTTTTTTCTACTTCAAAAAGTGTCGAAATATTTTTTGCATACTGGATTGTGGGTGCAGACAGTAGCCATTCCTATGGAGTACCAATATTGATAAATCTTCCCGAATGTTAGTAAACTTAAATAGCTTTTCAGGAAAAAACAAAATGAAATCTTGTTCATTTTTTTTCTCCTCACACGTTCCTATTTTTAATGCACTGCATAGTTTCTAGTTTGAGCTTATCGTTTTTCTCTTTTCATTTGGAAGCTTTAAGTTGGTCTGCCTGATATTTTGGTGTTCATGGTCATGACAAAATCATGCTGCATAAACATTGAAAAATTACATTTAGGACCGAGGTAACGGCATTCTCATCCCATCCATTCATCCATCATAGCACCTTCTGCTATGAAGGGAAATGTAAAGTTCCTGCTGCTCTGTCCTTTTTAATTCTAGGAACGGCTTTTAGCTTTGAAGCGCGGTATGTCGTTTATGCAGGACATGGATTTTTCTCAGCAGGCTGCTATATTGGCTGATGAAGACACTACAGTTGAGGAACCTTTGCCAGAAGTTGCTCTTCCAGCTCCTGTAGAAATTTCAAAGAAATCTAAAAAGCCAAGCAAGGAAGTTATTAGGTAAAATATTATTCGCAGCCTGTGTTATTTTCAAGTGAAGCTCTGCTTTGATAAACATTGCCTATATGTATATAGTCTTTCTAAGTTTCAACATAATTACCTTACTTGCTGTTTTTGCTTAACCTGTTCCTGACTGCCCACATCTTATGGCTACGCTGTAGAAAAGGCTTATGAGCGCTCCAGTTAGTGTTACCCGCAACTGGGTCTCATACTTTTGTCCGTCTTTCTGTCCCTCCTCTAGGACGGCTGTAGTCTGCTTGTGTCCCCTTCCTCGCGGACGCACTTTTCTTAGTTCTGTCTGCCTCTTACAGGGCCAGCACGTGCGAAATTCAAAGATGTCGATCGCTATTGCGGGTCATACGTTGCGGGTGTCAGCTGTGTATTACACCTGACACCTCGCACTAACGGCCAGAAACCGAGATCGCTCTGTTCCAGGCTTAGATGTCGAGGGCAATAGTGACCGCAGCATATAAGCCGTTAAAAAGAGGGGGGCCGTGTCCTCCGACCGCCACGCCACACGATGCGATCACAGGTTGCCGATGGTTATCATGGCAGCCTGGGGACCTTATGAAGGCCCCCAGGTCCGCCGTCTATCTGCCTCTGTTAAGCCCTGTCTGTGGCATGGCTTAACAGAAGCCTGAAAAAATTACAATATACTTCTAGTATTGCTGTGTATTGTACCAGCTGGTAAGAAAAATTAACAAATTTGGATACCCATTAAGCTACCGACCAGACCAAAATCGCATTCATGGTCTCTCTTCTTCCTGGTCAAGCATTGGCATGGGCCAATGCCATGTGTAAGCATCAAGGTCCAGAGACCTTCAGTCTACAGACATTTCTTGAGAGATTCAGGATTGTGTTTGAAAAACCTGGCCGAACCTCGTCTGCACCAGCTGCCACCCTGTGTATTCGCCAGGGCAATTCCACAGTGGGCCAAGTCCGGACACTTGCGGCAGAGTTGGCCTGAAATAATGAGGCCCTGGTTGCAACCTTCTTGCAGGGGTTGGCAGGCCCAATAAAGGACAAAGTGGCAGCTCGTGAAATGCCTTCATCCCTAGATGTCCTCATCACACTGGCCACACGAATTGACATTCGTTTTAGAGAGCATGCCCAGGAGCGCTCCCAGGAAGTGGCACGGGAAATAAAAGTTCACAGACTCACTCCATCTTTTGAGAGACCTCGGCTCAACGCAACTGCTGAGGAGCCTATCCAAGTTGAGAGAGTTAAACTCATCAAGAGCGTCAGCGTAGGCGCAACAAGTGCGCAACTGCCCTGTGAAGTTGGGGAAACTCCAGCACCTAGGGTCGGTAGCAGAGACAACCCTAGGTGAATAGAACTTCTCTCCAAAGTTGTCATTGCCCATGAAGTTATCATGTGGTAACACTTCTGCCACTGTCCAAGCCTTTCTCGATTCTGGGACTGCAGGAAACTTCATCTATAAAGCCATGGTGACCTGTCATAACCTGCTGGTTGATAGTCTGGAGAGACCGTTAGCAGTGGCATCCATAAATGGTCAGTACCTTCCTGATTCCATACTGTTTGTCATAGAGCCTTTGACTATGCAGGTGGGCATGCTTCACGCTGAGAGTATCTTCTATGTATTACTGGTGTGAATCCCTTGCCTTTTGGGCCTTCCCTGGCTATGGCAACACGCCCCGATTCTGGATTGGAACTCTTGCAAAGTACTTAAGTGGGTTTCAACATGCCTTACCAAGAGTCTGGCACGGATCAAATTTGCCTCGGTCCTGCCTTTGCCTCAGAACCTGCCAGCTTGCTATTCAGCTTATACAGACGTCTCCAGTGAGAAGGAGGCTGAGACGTCGCCGCATCAACTCTATTACTGTCCTGTTGACCTCGGGGTCGAGGCTATTAGTGGTCATTGCTAGATTTTTAAGCCACGTCAGAATACATTAAAGAGGTCCTAGAAAGGGGATACATCCAGAAATCCTCTTCGCTAGCAGGATCCAGGTTTTTCTACAACCAAAAGAATGATGGATCTCTTCGCCAATGTATAACTTATCATGGACTTAATAGGATCACGGTAAAAAACAAATACCCACTACCGTTGATTGCTGAACTCTTTGACAGGATCCGTGGAGCCAAGATCTTCACCAAACTGGACCAATGTGGAGCATACAACTTGGTCCGCATCCGTGAAGGCGACGAATTGAAGACACTTTAATCCTTGTGATGGCCACTATGAATATATTGTTATGCTGTTTGGTCTCTGTAATGCTCCTGCCGTATTTCAAGAGTTTGTAAACTACATTTTCCGGGATCTGTTATGTGTCACTGTGATGGTCTATCTAGATGAAATCCTGATTTTCTTGCCTGATTTGATTAACCACCAGAAATATGTTCGCCAACTATTTCAGCGGTTGCGGGAGAACAATCTCTATGCGAAATTGGAGAAATCTGTCTTTCAGAGATCCTCCCTTCCCTTTCTAGGTATTCTGTCCTCATACACGTTAAAGAGGCTCTGTCACCAGATTTTGCAACCCCTATCTGCTATTGCAGCAGATAGGCGCTGCAATGTAGATTACAGTAACGTTTTTATTTTAAGAAAACGAGCATTTTTGGGCAAGTTATGACCATTTTTGTAGTTATGCAAATGAGGCTTGCAAAAGTCCAAGTGGGTGTGTTTAAAAGTAAAAGTCCAAGTGGGCGTGTATTATGTGCGTACATCGGGGCATTTTTAATACTTTCACTAGCTGGGCGCTCTGATGAGAAGTAACATCCTCTTCTCTTCAGAACGCCCAGCTTGTGACAGTGCAGATCTGTGACGTCACTCACAGGTCCTGCATCGTGACGGCCACATCGGCACCAGAGGCTACAGTTGATTCTGCAGCAGCATCAGCGTTTGCAGGTAAGTCGATCTTACCTGCAAACGCTGATGCTGCTGCAGAATCAACTGTAGCCTCTGCTGCCGATGTGGCCGTCACGATGCAGGACCTGTGAGTGACGTCACAGATCTGCACTGTCAGAAGCTGGGCGTTCTGAAGAGAAGAGGATGTTACTTCTCTTCACAGCGCCCAGCTAGTAAAAGTATTAAAAACGCCCCGATGTACGCACCTAATACACGCCCACTTGGACTTTTACTTTTAAACACACCCACTTGGACTTTTGCAAGCCTCATTTGCATAATTACAAAAATGGTCATAACTTGGCCAAAAATGCTCGTTTTTTTAAAATAAAAACGTTACTGTAATCTACATTGCAGCGCCTATCTGCTGCAATAGCAGATAGGGGTTGCAAAATCTGGTGACAGAGCCTCTTTAACACGGTGTGTAATCTGACACGTAGCTAAACCCCCTGTCTTCTTAAGAAAAAGGCTGTGAAACTGTGAAATCTTTCTCTTTAATGCTGGTAGACCGGAAAGGGTGAAACTATAGGATGAAATAACAGTAGTATTCAGAATATATCAACTGTACAGTGCATAGGATACAAATAATCTGCTATACACACAATATAACATGAGGTAATGCTGCAAGCTGACAATGTGCTATCTGATACAGCAAAACATACAGTGAACAACAGGATTATAACATATAAATATTGATCTTACCGACTATGCTTAGAACAGGCTGTTGGCACTGAACTTGAGGTAGAACTGGCATGATGAGGAAAATGGCTGCTACTCATACACAAACAGGAACAGGAAATAACCCACAATGCCTCAGGAGCTTTCCCATAATACATAGAGAACTACAATCTAGAAATACACAAAACCACCAGTAGATGGTGCTATAACCATACAATATAGATGGGGTACAAGAATAGGCAATTGCAATATCTGTACTGTAATCATACACAAAAAAGAGGTATTATTACGTAAATAACTGGACTAGCTGGCGAGGACAGAACACTAGGTTTTATTGTGTCTGACCGGGGGTTGAAGATTGATCCCCATAAACTGTCTGCCGTGTTAAACTAGCCTCGTCCCCAGGGTCTCGATGCAATTCAGCGCTTTCTGGTATTCGTAAACTTAAACCGGTAGTTTTATTCCCCACTTCTTGTTGCTAGCACCTGTTACGGTCCTTACGAAGAAAGGCGTAAACCCCAAGAACTGGACTCCGCAGGACAAATCCGCTTTTCTTCGAATAAAATAATCCTTTTCGGCCGCCCCGTATTGCAACATCCAAATGTCTTTAAACAATTCTTCCTTGGGGTGGATGCCTTTTCTATTGGTGCAGTTGCAGTCCTGAGGCAAAAGGATTCTACTGGTAAGTCTGTAATTTGCTGCTTTTTCTCCAAGTTGTTCTCTCATCCTGAGAGGAATTCTATAGGCAATCGGGAGCTTCTGGCCACTAAATTAACATTGGAAGAGTGGAGACATCTACTGTAAGGGGCTGTGCACCCTGTAGTCATCTATACTGACCATAAGAATTTGGTGTATCTACAGATCGCACAGCGTCTTAAATCCAAGCCAGGCCAGGAGAGCGCTATTCTTTGCCGGATTTGATTGTGTTTTGCACTTCCGTCCGGCCGAGAAGAATATTACGGCTGATGCATTGTCTCTGTCATTTGACGTCGCCGACCAAATTGAGGATTTGCAGCGTATTATTGTTCCTTCCAGTATCGACCCTAGTGGCACCAGTCCTACTGAAAGATATCCCTCTTGGTGAAACCTTTTTTTTTTTCCACGGCCAGAAGAGAGTGCTGACTTAGGGACATAACCCTAAACTAGCCGGTCACCCTGGCATGCATAAAACTTAGGAACTGTCCATTCTGGTGGCTATCTATGGTCAAGGATGTTAAGGTCTATGTCGCCTCTTGTCTGTGCCCGGAACAAGGTCTCCAAAACTAGACCAGCTGGTCCTCTTCTGCCTCTTAGTTTCCGATTTCCCCATTGCAACATCACGATGAACTTCGTGACAGATCTACTTCTCTCAGCCAGCTGCAATACTGTTTGGGTGGAGGTAGATCACTTCTCCAAAATGGCACACTGTTCCCCTGCCCGGTCTGCCAGTCTCTTTATACAGAATATATTTATTCTGCATGGCCTACCCCGTCATATTGTATCAGAGTTCTGTGTGGCCTACTGAAGGTCAAACTAGACTTTTCTTCTGCATACCACCCACAATCTAATAGCCAAGTAGAGAGGATCATCCAGATCCTGGAGAATGTATTTTGCCATTTTGTGTCTGCCTAATGCGACAACTGGTTAAATCTCCTTCCCTGGGCCGAATTCTCAAAAAATAACCATTCCGGAGAATCCACATGCACCTCAACATTGTTAATCGTATACATTTTCCATTTTGTGTCTGCTTCCACTGAGGTTACTGCTAACTCCACTTTCTTGCGACAAACCAAAGCTGCCGTCATCCAATCTGTTTCTCGTATAAAAAGAGTACGCAGATGAGGAGACCCTCCTCCTATGCGCCTGGAGATAAACTGTAGCGGTCTTCTAAAAACATCCGCCTGAAGGTACCTTCAAATAAATTTGCTCCTTGTTTCTTTGGTCCATTTGTAGTCATGAAGAAAATAAATCCAGTGAACTACAAGCTCCATCTACCTCCTTCCCTTCGGATCCCTATTTCTTTCCATGTATCTCTACTTAAACCTGTGGTGCTGAACAAATATTCTAGAACGTCTTCTGTCATATCTATCCCTGCTCCTGTCAATACTGGATTTGAATTTGAAATTAAGAGCATTCTTGACTGTAAGAGAATTGGGAAGAAGACGTTTTATCTGGTTTATCAGAAAGAACTTGGTCCTGAGGAAAAATCTTGGGAGCCTTTTGAGAAGATCAATGCCCCAGTGCTCCTCAGGAAATTCCATTCTGGTGCTGGACCCAAAAAGAGGGGACATAAAGGTGGGGTACTGTGATGCCGGCGGGTCCCGCTACTACCAGCGGTCCCCGCCACCGAGTTTAGTACCTTGTCCAGTAGCCTGTCCCTCCCCCTGGCTGCCGGTGTCTGGTTGTGTCCCCTGCCTCGCAGCCACACTGTCCACATTCAATAATGTCTCGCCAATCACTGTTGTTCTCCAGGACTATTTAAGGCACCTTCACTTTCCACCAGGTGCCTGAGCAATATTGGAACAACCTATTGTTATCCAGCGACGGTTCCTGTAGGCATCTATTCCTGTCTGCTATTGCTATCAGTTATTAGCCTGTATCTGGTTGTCCATTACCAGCTTGTATCCAGTTTGCTGTTGCTATCTGTGGTAAGCCTCTGCCAGTCTTTTTCAAGTCTGCTGTTTCTATCCGCTACCTGCTATCTTCCCGTGTCCTAATACCTTCCCGTGTCCTAATACCTTCCCGTGTCCAGCTGCCCACTATCCACCTGTGACCATCCGTCAAGGTAGCATCTTCAAGTGCCTGTTTCTTGTCTGTGTGGCCAGCATCTACTCTGGCAGAACCAACTCCCCCTAGCGAGCTGATCGCCTCTCTGCAGCGAAGACCAGATCCCTGTATAGGGATTAAAGGGTTAAGACCGGGGAGGCTACTTTAGATAACGCTCTTAGAGGTGGCCCTAAGCAAAACCAGGGGAGTAGACCAGTGGGTCCATAAACCTGCTGGTCGTAACAGTGAGCGCTCATTCTCTAAGCAGGAGCTGTTACTAACAGCTTTTGTACTGAGAGAAGTTTGCTGAATACAGCCAGGATCGGAGGAACCTCTGACCCCAGCTGTTTAACTCTTTGATCCCGCCGGCATGATCAAAGGGGACTTCCCTCGTCATGGAAACCCAGTGACTTGATCGGAGACTGGGGGAACCATCTGCAGTCAGACCTGGGGACCTAGAAAGGACCCCAGGGCTGTTTGTTCAGTAAACCTGCTGTTAAGACACAGGTTTTTCCCTAGCCATAGACTCTGTCATAGTGACACTGTATATTATAATGTATTAGGATATTCCTATATGCTAATACAAGTAAAAAATTAAGTGTTTAAAAAGCAATCCCTTCGTGGTATTAAAAAAAAAAAAAAATGCCCACCAAAAAAGTGATTATTTAGCATTGTGTGTTTCTATGACATGCTGCTCCTCCCTGCCTTATGTGTAAAAACTGACAGAGAAACCTATCACAAGCAGAAGGGAATGTGTTGCTAGAAATAATTTTTTCAGTTAAACAATTTAGTTTTTCAGTGATTACACATTGTTTTAAGTTAGGACATATTCTAAATTAGATTCTAATTTATAACATTTCCATGTGCTGGCCACTACAGGAAGCCGTTCCCAAAATTGCAGCATGGTCACTGTGGTAAAGCAACCTCATTGATTTATGCTGCAAATTTGGGGTGGACAAACTCTCCTCTAGTGTCCCCACACAATCCCCCCTCCCTCCTTCTGGCTAGTGCCAGGAGAAGGAGGGGTTTGAATGTCTTCAAACCTCCTACACTGTGTGCCGCCATTTTCTGAGCGACTGCACAGTTTAGGAGGATTAGATACAGGGCTCCGCAGACAGTAACACACATCACATACACAAACATAAATTACCTTCTCCCGCCGTCTCCGCTGGTCTACGCTCCTTGCGCCTTCGCTTCGTTGAACATATGGCCGGAAGCCGCGGCCGGAAGTCGTCCTCTTACTCTCCGGCAGCGGCTTCCGGTCCACATGAAAATGGCGCCGGATTTCGCTCTACGAACGAGCTTCGTTTTGTTCTGTGTGGGAGCGGCTCCCGTTCGCAGTCTCTATGGGGTTGCATGTGCCGTATTCCATCTCTATAGGTGTCGTTAATCGACACACACAGAGATGAAAAAAAAAATGGCAGCCCCATAGAGAAGTAAAAGTAAGAACACAGTAAAAAGTTGAAAGTGACAACACTAATAAATACAATTTTTGTTTTTATATTTTATTAAAAGCAATATAATAAAAAAAAAAATCATGACACCTTCCCTTTAAACCAGCAATACCTGGTGGAAGTGGGTGAAAAATATTTTTTATGTAACCTATAATTATCTTATATGTAGGCTCTGTACCTTTTTAGCATTCCATTTTTTAGTGTCCCCGTGTCGTATGCTAATGAGCATAACAGTCATATCTTCATTCCTCAAGCCTTTCTGAGTTTACCCTGCCTTCTTACTTTTGATTGACAACTCCTCGCCTCACCCCAGCACACACGAAATCCCACACTTGTGCATCGGCGTCCTGTTCTGGTGCGTGCGCACAACTGGACACCATAGCGGCACATGCGCAGTAACTAGATTTGAAGCCCGGACGAAGCAGAAAATATTAGATTATCGGACCATACATAATGGGTGCGTGCGTGCTATCTCAGATGAGATTTTGGCATTCAGGGCGGGCCAGTTTTCAGCAGTGTGGTTGCATAAGAAGAGGAACGAACGAGAATGCCGAATTACCATAAAAGGCGTGAAATGTTTGCAGTTTGGGTAAATGTTATTTACAGTCAGAGGAGGCGTTTAGGAGAGGCAATAACGGCAATTAACTTTTGACAGCAGCGGCCAGCGAGGGGTGAGTAGCATTCAATAGGTGAAATGCTGGTGACAGGTTCCCTTTATTAAGGTACATAGTATACACTGAGACTCTGCAGTGTGAGAACAGAAGTTCTATGTCACTGATTTATCACTTGCTGCACTTAGATGGGACTCAGGGCAGAGCAAGTGCAGTGTGATGAGACTTCGCCCCCTCTGCTTCTGCAAAGCCAAAAGCATTATGGGAAATGTAGTCTGAATTAGGGGAACCATATCAGAAGGGAAGAAGGCACCAAGATAGCAGACAACCCGTATATGGCGCATCAACTAGAACAGGTATTCACAAGACATATACAAGCGCTTCTGCATTATTCTTTAATAATAGCCTATACTGCACTATACATGCAAATAAAAGGTTGGAGTGCTTCTTTAACGCTTTTTTTTCTTTTTGTACTTTTGCAGGGTCATTGAAGATGATCAGAGGTATGCATTTTTGTTTATTTGGTATTGAGTACTTACTTTTATTAGCAAAAAAACACTTCCTGTGCTAAAAGATGTTGACTTGCTGCATACAACACTGACAACATGCAGAGCTTCACCTCTTCTGTCTTTGGCCACTTTTGACCTTCCTGACAGCGCCTTATTTTTCAAATCTGACATGTCTCACTTTGTGGTAATAACTTTGGAATACTTTTACCTATGCAAGCGATTCTGAGATTATTTTCTCGTGACACGTTGGACTTTGTTACTAAAATTAGCATTTTTATAAATTTAAATTATCTGCTTGTAAGATAGTTAACTTTAGCAGAAAGTTCTCACATTTTCAAGAAAATTTCAAAAGGCTATTTTTTTACAGGGACCAGTTCAGTTCTGAAGTGGCTTTGAGGGCCTTATGTATAAAAGTCCCCATAAATCACCCCACTTTAAAAACTGCACCCCTCAAAGTATTCAAAACAGCATTTAAAAAGTTTGTTAACCCTTTAGGCGTTTCACCAGAATAAACGCAAAGTAGAGGTGAAATGAAAAATTATTTTTTTTTAAGAAATTCATTTTTAATCCTTTTTTTTTTTCTGTAACACAGAAGGTTTTACCAGAGTAATGCCTCTTAATATTTATTGCCCAGATTCTGCAGTTTTTAGAAACAACCCACATGTGGCCATAGTGGACAGAAATACAGGCTTCAGAAGCAAAAGGGCACCTAGTGGATTTTGCGGCCTTCTTTTAATTAGATTATATTTTAGGCACCAAGTCAGGTTTGAAGAGGTCTTGTGGTGCCTAAGCATAAAAAACACCCCCAAAAAATACCCCATTTTGGAAACTACACTCCACCAGGAATTCACCCAGAGGTGTAGTGAGCATATTAAACCCGCAGGTGATTTCCAGAAATTAGTGCGCACTTGATGTTGCAGAGTGAAAATGGAAATACATTTTTTTTTTCCATAGATATGCCAATATGTGTTGCCCAGCTTGTGCCACCATGAAAAAACAGCTCTCTAATTATTATGCGGTCTATCCCGGTTTTAGAAACACCCTACGTGTGGCCTTAATCCTTTTGCCTGGACATTCCACCAGGTTCAAGAGTGAATGAGTACCATTCTAAATTGAGGGCTAATTTGGCAACTCACAAAGTATTGGTTCACAATTGCAGGGCTCTGATGTGAAATAATAAGTGACCCCACTTTGGAAACTACACCCCTCAATGCATTTATCAAGGGGTTTAGTGGGTATTTTGACCCCACAGGTCTTTTCCATAAATGATGGTGCAAAGTAAAAATGAACATTTTTCCCTAGATATGGCATTTCAGTGGCAAACATGTCGTGCCCAGCTTGTGCCACTGGAGAGACACAAGGGTTCTCCCAGGTATGGTGATGCCATATATGTGGACGTAAACTGCTGTTTCGGCATAGTGTAGGATGGTGAAGGGATGGAGCACCATTTGGCTTTTGGAGCGTGGCTTTTGCTTGGTAGTAGTTCTTGTTTTGGAGTTTTACTGGTATTTCAGTTTGTAATGTGGAGGTATATGTAAGCTGTGCGGAGTACATCAGGGTGTAATCGGGTGGTATAATAATGGGGTAAAAGAAAATAATAATCCATAGATGTGTGTTACGCTGTCAAGCAATCCTTTATGCACAGGCCAGTGTCGCCCTGATATGTGGTGTCCTTGCTTATACCCCTTTTGGTACACACGCAGTTTGGGGAATTTTGCTGTGAAAGTGTTGTCCTGGTATAATACGGGCACACTCTCTTCCAGCAGATATGTTTGGGCCCTCCCCTTCCTGGTTCCCTAATTTTAGGCCCTTGATAATTCGCCTCTTGAAACAAGAAATGTTCCCCTTGGGCCTGCACAACTACAAATTTTTTCTCTCCTCACTTTTTGAAGCCTTGACTTATTATAGCTTTTCATAGACGTAGTGGTAGAAGGGCTGTTTTTTTTGCGGGACGCACTGTAGTTATTAGTGATACCCATTTTAGGATACATGCGGCTTTTTGATTTTTTTCTTACTGTTTGGGATGCAATGTGACCAAAAAGCAGCTATTCTTTCATTTATTTATTTTTTATATATATACAGTGTTCACCTT
This sequence comes from Rhinoderma darwinii, assembly GCF_050947455.1. NCBI lineage: Eukaryota > Metazoa > Chordata > Amphibia > Anura > Rhinodermatidae > Rhinoderma > Rhinoderma darwinii. The sequence continues at coordinate 204,847,940 of NC_134691.1, forward strand.
GCAATATAACTTACATGCTAACTTTATTCTGTGGGTCAGTACAATTCTGGGAATACCAAATTTATAGCACTTTTTTGTTTTTAACAACTTTTTTGGACAATAAATTACTTTTGTAAAAATGTATTTTTTCTGTCGCCATGTTGTGAGGACAATAACGTTTTAATTTTTTAGTCGACGGAGCTGTATGATGGCTTTTTTTTTTTGTGGGACGGGTACTTTTTATAAATTCACCGCCTGAATAGAACGATTAAAAAGTTAATTTTATTAATAGATTCCTAAAATTGTCTCTTGAAGCCCAAAATTCAAATATAGCAGGCTCAGACAAGTGGTCAGAGACCGAGAAAGGTCTATTAGTGATGTAATTCCACCCCTAGACCACGATCTCCCCTTATTGTATAAAGCACTGAAACCACTCGTTAAACAAGTAATCATACGCATTTCAGTATCACAGATACACCTGATACGTCATCAGGGATTAAAGTATTTGCTTCGGTTAGCTCAGTTTTTGTGCCGATTCCATCTCCCGACGCGTGCACGACTCTAATGCAATGGACGCTTTTTTATAAGTACCATTTTTGGCTACATGCGACTTTTTGATCACTTTTGATTCAAATTTTTTAAACGCAAAGTGACCAAAAATCAGCAATTCTGTCATTTTTGTAAAAAATGTTTTGTTTTTTTTTCTATAGCGTTCACCGCGTGGGATAATGAACACATTTTTTAATGCCTTTACAAATGCAGTGATACCAAAGATGTATAGTTTATTTTATTTTTTTCAAAAGACTTGATAAGGGAAAAATGGTGATTTTTGTATTTTATTATATTACTTGAAACTTCTTTTTTTTTTTTACACTTTTTTTTTTTTTACACTTTTTTTTTTTTAAGGTCCCACTAGGGGACTTGAAGGTCCACCTGTTTGATAGGTAGAGCAATGTATTAGAACTGTCAGTCGTTAACTGACAGCAAGTCGATTAGTCTCCGCCTCCGGACGGGACCCGATCTGCTTCCGTAATGGCAAACCAGGAGGCCATTATTAGGCCTCCTGTTGCCATAGTAGACATCGGCACCTCTGCGATCGCATCCCAAAGGTGCGGATTTGGCTACAAACCACCAAGATGCAGCGATCATTTTGGATCGCTGCATCTGAGGGGTTAATGGCAGGGATCAGAGCAAGCTCCGGTCCCTGCCATTACAGCAGAGTGTAAACTGTAAGATCCAGCTGACACCTGCTGCTGATGACAAAGGCTCAGCTTCGGAGCCCGCGCCATTTTCCCGTTGGCACCGGAAGTCTTTTAGGCACCGCCTCCTTTTAGGTCTCCGGCTGCCGTTCCAGCCATCGGCACCCCGGCGATCTCGTCACTAAGGTGGCTATTAGCTACATTACAAATGCAGCGGTCGCTTTTGAACACTGCATTTAAGGGGTTAATGACAGGGATTAGAGCTAACTTCCGTCCACGCCATTACAGCAAGTTGTCAGCTGTAACATACAGCTAACTCCCGGGGATTATGGCAAAGGCTTCTGATCCCGTGCCGTCCATTTCTCGTAAGTAAACGACAAATTGTGGGAAGCACTGGCTTTCCATGATGTATATTTACTACAAATGTCGAGAAGGGGTTAAAGAGCTTTCCAAACTAAGCATGTTCGTATATTAGTAAATCAGAAGTGGAAGTAGTAGCCAAAGTTTGGTATGATTTTTCTTTTTTAGAGATCTTTGCATTTTTCTGATTTTGTTCTGGCAACCAACAGCAAGTTCAGCTTTATCGGTTGTCCGTTTTACATTGGCCTCTCAGAAAATGTTGGTTATTTTTGAGGGTTTATTTTTTTTTTTATCGAAAAACTTACTACCTTTATTGCTGCACTACCTGTTGTAACTTTTGAAAAAAATTGCCACAGCAGATCATTTTCACATTTTATCTAGAAAAACGATCATTTTTGACGGAGTTATGACCTATATTCGCTTTATGCTAATAAGTTTCTCAATGGACAACTGGGCGTGTTTTACTATATATCGCCAAGTGGGCGTTGTACAGAGGAGTGTATGACACTGACCAATCAGCGTCATACACTTCTCTCCATTCATTTATACAGCATATAGCTATATTGCTATGTGCAGCCACATACACAAACACTAACATTACTAAAGTGTCCTGACAATGAATATACATTACCTCCAGCCAGTACGTGATGTGTATTCAGAATACTGACCAGTTCTCTGCACTTCTCTGTGATTTACAGCATAGCACAGCGAGATCTCGCTGTAAATGACAGATTACTGCGTAATCTCGCGAGACTACGCCTGCTATGCTGTAAATCGCAGAGAAGTGGTCAGGATTCTGAATACACATCACGTCCTGGCTGGAGGTAATGTATATTCAGTGTCCGGACACTGCAGTAACGTTATAGTGTGTTTATATTGCTGCACATAGCGATATAGCTCCCAGTTGTCCATTTAAAACCTCATATGCATATATATAAAATAGCTCATAACTTGGCCAAAAATGAAAGTTTTAAAAAAAAAAAAAACGTTACTGTTATCTACATTGCAGCGCCAATCACATGCAATAGGATATAGGGATTTGAGAATCTGGTGACAGAGCCTCCTTAAGCTATGGGTGGGAGAGGTGCATGGCTCTCCTGTGGTGTAGAGGAAAGCTGGTGTCCTTATATTGATTCGTATAGCCTTCCCCCATCGGTTACTAATGTAGAGACGGATGACGAAGGACGAGTGATACATCTTATGTTAAATAAAACCACAAAAAAGGCCATACTCACTAGGTAGGTGGGTGGGTGAAAACCCGTTCCCATCAGGACGCAGACGGGTCAAAGAATGCTGCAGAAGGAGTGTGCATTAAGTAGTGATAGCCACTCCCACTAGTCTTGAGGGGAGTGGCGGACTAAGTGCTCAAAGGTGTGCGATAAATGAGTGTCAGTGTAGTGCTAGGGTGTGAATGGATGGTAAAAAATAAATATGTATGTATGAAAGTGTGTAATAATGTAATAAAAATAAATAAATAAATAAATGTGATGAATAGGGGTCAGTGCTGTGAATAGTACATGGGGTGTCAGTACTATGTGTAATACGTGGAGGGATAATGTGCTGGTCGTCAGGCATGGCGTATCTTGCCGAATAACAGCCTATTTGTAACGCCGCTAGTGTTAGCTAAAGCGGGCTGCTCTGCATTCCAAACCAAACGCCAGCACATCATGCCCTCCCAGCATATAAGACCCGGCTGCGTCCTGAAAAAAAGTGTAGTATACGTAGTAAGAAATATCCATGAAACATGGGGTATTAGTTGTTATTTTGGCCAAAATACGCAAAGCTCGCAACCCAACGTCAAGGGTCCCCAGTGCCTTGCGAGTCCCTAACCAGAACTTTTCGTTCCTAATTTAAAAACACAAACAGAAAAAATGGGACATAAAGATCATCAAAACCACAAAAAAGGCCATACTCACTAGGTAGGTGGGTGGGTGAAAACCCGTTCCCATCAGGACGCAGACGGGTCAAAGAATGCTGCAGAAGGAGTGTGCATTAAGTAGTGATAGCCACTCCCACTAGTCTTGAGGGGAGTGGCGGACTAAGTGCTCAAAGGTGTGCGATAAATGAGTGTCAGTGTAGTGCTAGGGTGTGAATGGATGGTAAAAAATAAATATGTATGTATGAAAGTGTGTAATAATGTAATAAAAATAAATAAATAAATAAATGTGATGAATAGGGGTCAGTGCTGTGAATAGTACATGGGGTGTCAGTACTATGTGTAATACGTGGAGGGATAATGTGCTGGTCGTCAGGCATGGCGTATCTTGCCGAATAACAGCCTATTTGTAACGCCGCTAGTGTTAGCTAAAGCGGGCTGCTCTGCATTCCAAACCAAACGCCAGCACATCATGCCCTCCCAGCATATAAGACCCGGCTGCGTCCTGAAAAAAAGTGTAGTATACGTAGTAAGAAATATCCATGAAACATGGGGTATTAGTTGTTATTTTGGCCAAAATACGCAAAGCTCGCAACCCAACGTCAAGGGTCCCCAGTGCCTTGCGAGTCCCTAACCAGAACTTTTCGTTCCTAATTTAAAAACACAAACAGAAAAAATGGGACATAAAGATCATCAAAACCACAAAAAAGGCCATACTCACTAGGTAGGTGGGTGGGTGAAAACCCGTTCCCATCAGGACGCAGACGGGTCAAAGAATGCTGCAGAAGGAGTGTGCATTAAGTAGTGATAGCCACTCCCACTAGTCTTGAGGGGAGTGGCGGACTAAGTGCTCAAAGGTGTGCGATAAATGAGTGTCAGTGTAGTGCTAGGGTGTGAATGGATGGTAAAAAATAAATATGTATGTATGAAAGTGTGTAATAATGTAATAAAAATAAATAAATAAATAAATGTGATGAATAGGGGTCAGTGCTGTGAATAGTACATGGGGTGTCAGTACTATGTGTAATACGTGGAGGGATAATGTGCTGGTCGTCAGGCATGGCGTATCTTGCCGAATAACAGCCTATTTGTAACGCCGCTAGTGTTAGCTAAAGCGGGCTGCTCTGCATTCCAAACCAAACGCCAGCACATCATGCCCTCCCAGCATATAAGACCCGGCTGCGTCCTGAAAAAAAGTGTAGTATACGTAGTAAGAAATATCCATGAAACATGGGGTATTAGTTGTTATTTTGGCCAAAATACGCAAAGCTCGCAACCCAACGTCAAGGGTCCCCAGTGCCTTGCGAGTCCCTAACCAGAACTTTTCGTTCCTAATTTAAAAACACAAACAGAAAAAATGGGACATAAAGATCATCAAAACCACAAAAAAGGCCATACTCACTAGGTAGGTGGGTGGGTGAAAACCCGTTCCCATCAGGACGCAGACGGGTCAAAGAATGCTGCAGAAGGAGTGTGCATTAAGTAGTGATAGCCACTCCCACTAGTCTTGAGGGGAGTGGCGGACTAAGTGCTCAAAGGTGTGCGATAAATGAGTGTCAGTGTAGTGCTAGGGTGTGAATGGATGGCCAAAATAACAACTAATACCCCATGTTTCATGGATATTTCTTACTACGTATACTACACTTTTTTTCAGGACGCAGCCGGGTCTTATATGCTGGGAGGGCATGATGTGCTGGCGTTTGGTTTGGAATGCAGAGCAGCCCGCTTTAGCTAACACTAGCGGCGTTACAAATAGGCTGTTATTCGGCAAGATACGCCATGCCTGACGACCAGCACATTATCCCTCCACGTATTACACATAGTACTGACACCCCATGTACTATTCACAGCACTGACCCCTATTCATCACATTTATTTATTTATTTATTTTTATTACATTATTACACACTTTCATACATACATATTTATTTTTTACCATCCATTCACACCCTAGCACGACACTGACACTCATTTATCGCACACCTTTGAGCACTTAGTCCGCCACTCCCCTCAAGACTAGTGGGAGTGGCTATCACTACTTAATGCACACTCCTTCTGCAGCATTCTTTGACCCGTCTGCGTCCTGATGGGAACGGGTTTTCACCCACCCACCTACCTAGTGAGTATGGCCTTTTTTGTGGTTTTGATGATCTTTATGTCCCATTTTTTCTGTTTGTGTTTTTAAATTAGGAACGAAAAGTTCTGGTTAGGGACTCGCAAGGCACTGGGGACCCTTGACGTTGGGTTGCGAGCTTTGCGTATTTTGGCCAAAATAACAACTAATACCCCATGTTTCATGGATATTTCTTACTACGTATACTACACTTTTTTTCAGGACGCAGCCGGGTCTTATATGCTGGGAGGGCATGATGTGCTGGCGTTTGGTTTGGAATGCAGAGCAGCCCGCTTTAGCTAACACTAGCGGCGTTACAAATAGGCTGTTATTCGGCAAGATACGCCATGCCTGACGACCAGCACATTATCCCTCCACGTATTACACATAGTACTGACACCCCATGTACTATTCACAGCACTGACCCCTATTCATCACATTTATTTATTTATTTATTTTTATTACATTATTACACACTTTCATACATACATATTTATTTTTTACCATCCATTCACACCCTAGCACTACACTGACACTCATTTATCGCACACCTTTGAGCACTTAGTCCGCCACTCCCCTCAAGACTAGTGGGAGTGGCTATCACTACTTAATGCACACTCCTTCTGCAGCATTCTTTGACCCGTCTGCGTCCTGATGGGAACGGGTTTTCACCCACCCACCTACCTAGTGAGTATGGCCTTTTTTGTGGTTTTGATGATCTTTATGTCCCATTTTTTCTGTTTGTATCTTATGTTAAATAGTCCACATGGTACGCTTAGCTTATAGAATGTATATGTCTCGAACATTTCACAAAAACCCTTCTATGACAAACGTTGTGATAAATTGTTACATTATTCGTTTCCTGATATGCTTGTGAGGAGGAGATTTTAACGGGGTAGTCTCGCAAAGCTAGGTTCAATCAGTACAGTCTGACGTGACCCTAACAACCAATGACCCAAAATCCCAACTGGCTGACCTTCTTGCGGTCGCCTCGTTGATTGACCCGGTGGAGACACAATTACCCTGGCAATCGGGAATATACTCATTTCTCCCACCCATCCTGGTCACGTATAGATTATGTCTTGGTTAGTCGCTCTCTACTTTCTAAAATCAGAGTGGTCTCTGTCGAAGACCTTGTTATATCAGACCACTCACCTGTCCTGCTAGACTTTCTTGATCACCCCAAAGAGGAGGCGTATTTTTGGTGTTTTTCATCTTTTTTGACTAAAGACAAACATGCTCCTGACCCTCCTGAGAGGTTGGAGATTGATTTCAGTGATAGAAATGGTGACCATATATTGAATCCACAATTATTTTGGGAAATGGCCAAGGCAGTTCTGAGAGGGCGTATTATAGCTCATGTCCATAAACTTAAAAAAGTTGCGAGAAATCCGTTTGATTGCTCTAGTGATCAACTGCTACGGGCATACACTGACTTTTTCTCATGGCACAGACCCTTTCCTCTAAAGAACGGTGGATCTCTGCCAAGCGAGACTGATGTATGGTCTGAGAGACGCAAAGACTTTATTAGGACCCAACAGGAAGTTGTTTATAGACGATTTGGTAATAACCCACCTCCACGACATTCCAGTAGCCATTTCATTTTCTGTTTTAAAATGTTTTGATTTTGGGTCTGTGTACCCATATGTGTTGTATGGTTCTGAATAATTTTATGTAAATAAACTTTCTTGAAAAAAAACCTGTGGGGTCAAAATGCCCACTATACCCCTTGATAAATTCCTTGAGGGGTGTAGTTTGCCAAATGGTGTTTGTTTTTTTTTAGGGTGTTTTCACTGTTTTGGCCCCACAAGACCTCTTCAAACATGGCATGGTGCCTAAAATATATCCTAATAAAATGCCCCAAAATCCTCTAGGTGCTCCTTTGCTTCTGAGGCCTGTGTTTCAGTTCATTACTTCACTGTATGGGCCTCTCAAAGCCACTTCACAACTGAACTGGTAAGAGAAATTTCTGCTAAAGTCCTAAGCCTTGTAACGTTCTAGAAAAATAAAAGGATGTTCAAAAAAGCTATGCCAATCTTAAGTAGACATCTGTCGTACAAGCAGATACATTTAAATTTAGGAAAATGCAAATTATTTTGGTGTTTTTCACAACTAAATACTGAATGTATCTACCAAATTTTACCAGTAACATAAAGTCCAATTTTCAGAATCGCTTGAATAGGTAAAAGCATTCCAAAGTTATTAACACACAAAGTGACATATGTCAGATTTGATAAATGGGGCTGTGTCCTGAACTTGCCAACTTGTCCACGTCCTTAAAGGGAATGTGTCGGTAGGAAAAAAAAAGTAATTTATTTTTATTAAACAGTTAATATATACATGATTAGACATTGTTCTAATTTTTTCACAAGTCAGGAAATATTATAAATTTAGATTCTAATTTATAACATTTCCCTGTGCTGGTCACTAGAGGGAGCAATTCCCAAAATTGCAGCATTGGCATGTGGTAAAGCAACCACATTGCTTTATGCTGCAAAATTTGAGAAGACACACTCTCGCTCTAGCGTCCTCAAACAATCCCCCCTCCTTTATCCTGGCTAGTGCCAGGAGAAAGGAGGGGGTCGAATGTTCAAACCTCCTACACTGTGTGCCACCATTTTTTGAGCGAATACACAGTGTAGTAGGCTTACATACAGTGTTAATCACACAGTAAAACACATACATACACAGAAATAACTTACCTGCTCCTGCCGCCGCCGCTCCGTCCGCTCCTAGTCCTTGCTTCTAATCACATGTCCGGAAGCCGCTACCGGAAGTAGTCCTCTTACTGTCCGGCCGCGGCTTCTGGTCCACAAGAAAATGGCGCCGGATGTCGCTCGGCCGAAGACCTTCCATTTGGACCGTATGGGAGCGGCGCCGTTCCCACACAGACGGCGTACACCATAGTGAATGGAACGGCTCCCGTTCGCATTCTCTATGGGGATGTATGTGCCGTATTCCATCTCTGTATGTGTCGTTAATCGACACATACAGAGATGAAAAAAAAAATGCCAGCCCCCATAGTGAAGAAAAAGTTAGAAAAAAAAAAAAAGTAAAACACAAACACACAAATAAATAACATTTCTTTTAATAAAACACTAAAAGCAAATTAATATAAAAAAAAAAAATTTCCGCGACACCCTTCCTTTAAGGGGTTAAAGGCTATGTACACCTTTTTTAAAAAAATTTTTTATATATATGTGTGTGTGATGCAACTTTAAAAATACTTTTTATTAAAAAGTTATTTTACTTTTTGAGATACCGCTGCTTTGTGTCCTGTATACAGAGCAACTGTATCTTGTGCTGAGATCTGAATCAGTCAGGTCTGTCTTATAAAAAAGTAAAATAAAAATTATTTCAACGGTGTACATAGCGTTTAAAGTCTATGGACAACTTTTGTAGGCTTTTTTTTCTTAATCAAATATATGTTTTAGGTGTTGGTCTATGGACATCCTTTGTTTACTTTTGTTCTTTATTAAATGTAATGTTTTAGGTGATTTCTGACGGCTTTTAAATTATTTTATTAAAAATAGTTTTTCAGATACAGCTTCTATTGGGGCTTGTCAATTTTGGCCAAAAAAAATAATCTAGGGGCCTATGGCCAATTTTTAGATTTAAGTCTTAATTTTCTTATAACTTTTTAACATATTACTATAATAATTGTATGTAACTTCACAACTTTTAACCTCTGCGAATACTTTATCAGAAATACAATTGGAAGAATGTATATTGAATTGATTATAGCTTCTGTTGACCTGTTCCCCAGCAGGGAACAGGTTAAAGAGGCTCTGTCACCAGATTTTCAAACCCCTATCTCCTATAGCAGCGGATCGGCGCTGCAATGTAGATAACAGTAACGTTTTGTTTTTTACAAAATGAGCATTTTTGGCCAAGTTATGACCATTTTTATATTTATGCAAATGAGCCTTATGTACAAGTGGGCGTGTATGGTGTGTGTACATCTGGGCGTTTTTACTTGTGTTACTAGCTGGGCGTTGTGAATGGAAGTGTATGATGCTGACGAATCAGCATCATCCACTTCTCTTCGTTACCACCCAGCTTCTGGCAGTGCACAGACACACAGCGTGTCCTCGCGAGATCACGCTGTGACGTCACTCACTTCCTCCCACAGGAACTTCATCGCGTCGGACGAGCGAGGACACGCTGTGTGTCTGTGCACTGCCAGAAGCTGGGTGGTAACGAAGAGAAGGGGATGATTCTGATTCGTCAGCATCATACACTTCTATTCGCAACGCCCAGCTAGTAAAACAAGTAAAAACGCCCAGATGTAACGAACACAATACACGCCCAGTTGGACATAACTTTAAACACGCCCAGTTGGACATAAGAAAGGCTCATTTGCATAGGAGATAGGGGTTTGAAAATCTGGTGACAGAGCCTCTTTAAAGAGGCTCTGTCACCAGATTTTGCAACCCCTATCTGCTATTGCAGCAGATAGGCGCTGCAATGTAGATTACAGTAACGTTTTTATTTTTAAAAAACGAGCATTTTTGGCCAAGTTATGACCATTTTCGTATTTATGCAACTGAGGCTTGCAAAAGTACAACTGGGCGTGTTGAAAAGTAAAAGTACAACTGGGCGTGTATTATGTGCGTACATCGGGGCGTGTTTACTACTTTTACTAGCTGGGCGTTCTGATGAGAAGTATCATCCACTTCTCTTCAGAACGCCCAGCTTCTGGCAGTGCAGATCTGTGACGTCACTCACAGGTCCTGCATCGTGTCGGCACCAGAGGCTACAGTTGATTCTGCAGCAGCATCAGCATTTGCAGGTAAGTAGCTACATCGACTTACCTGCAAACGCCGATGCTGCTGCAGAATCATCTGTAGCCTCTGGTGCCGATGTGTCCTCGCTCGTCTGACACGATGCAGGACCTGTGAGTGACGACACAGCGTGATCTCTGGAGAACACGACTGAAACAGCGCACGAGCTGTCAAAAGGATGAATGTAAACGGAAAAGCACCACGTGCTTTTCTGTTTCCGAACATCCAAACGGAGTGTCTTTGCGATGAGCGAAGCCGGACAAGCGAACCGAACTTCACCGGGTTCGGCCGAACTTGTTTTGGTCGAACCCGGCAAAAAAATTATCGGTACGCGACGTCAGGAGATAGTCACTGTCCCTGGTGCTGAAAGAGTTAAACTGTTTCAGCACCATGGACAGTGACTTCCGATCCCAATATACATGAACCTGTAGAGAAAAAAAAACGGAGTTCTGACTTACCGATAACTCCCGGCGTCTTCCTCCAGTCTGACCTCCCGGGATGACAATTCAGTCCAAGTGACAGCTCCAGCCAATCACAGGCCAAGCACAGGCTGCAGCGGTCACATGGACTGGCGCGTCATCCAGGGAGGTGGGGCCCGATGTCGAGAGGCGCGTCACCAAGGCAACGGCCGGGAAGTTCTCGGTAAGTACGAACGTTTTCTTTTTTTTCAACAGGTTTTTCGATATTGTGTTAGGCATTCACTGTCGAGGGTGCTGAAAGAGTTAGCTCTTTCAGCACCTTGGACAGTGACGGGCGTCGACTAGCCACATCTCTATGATGGCGGCTGCGCGAAAATCACGCAGCCGCGCATCATACACGGATGACACACGCAGCTGTCAAATGTTTTTTGCGCGCGCAAAAACGCAACGTCCGTCTGTATCTCCCCTTAAGAGATACTCTTTGTAGCTTCTCTCTGCTTTGGCTAATAGATAATGATTTGAACGTGGGATGCCCTCTTTTTACTCAGAATGCCCTAATGGGGTACTTAAAAATGGAGGTTCCAAACTAGACAACACTTTAAGGCTTCGTTCACATCTGCGTCGGGGCTCTGTTCATGGGTTACGTCTGAGCTTTTGACGGAATCAATAGCATAGTCGACTACGGTATTGATTCCGTCAAAACAATGGAACCTTTACACAACGGTGACAAGCGGAAACCATTTGCAACGGATCAGTCACCATTGAAATCAATGGTGATGCAAATGGAAACCCATGGTTTCCGTTTGTTTGGTTTCCGTTCTTTGGTTCCCCTGACGGAAAGCTCTGACAGAACCCATGAACGGAGTCCCGATGCAGATGTGAATGAAGCCTTCGATGAAAAAATTTTTTAGCAATACTTTTTTTTTTTCTGTATTTCTTTTTAAATCAATAAATTTTTATTGAAAAAATTTTTACAACTTTTTTTCAAACAATAAAGAAAACCATCCTTGGTCCCAGAACATGGACCTGCGTACAATAATACATACATGTGATATGTCATTGAAGGATATACATAATCATAACCAGAAAACAACAACAAAAGAACGTAAGAACTTTACTATGCCATTTTCAAACCAATGTTAATATTAAATATGTCATATTGCCTGCGATCTTTCTGCACTTAAGTGTAATACTTCGAATTTACCCAAAGCTCCCAATACCGTGAATTCTTCGCATACCCAGAGGGAGATTGTAAAAGCATGGATTCATGATGAGATGCTATATTTACCCTGCCTATCACCTCCGATAAAGAAGGGGAGATAGTTGATTTCCATGACTTAGCTATTGCCATTCTAGCAGCAATGAAAACATGGTGTATCAGTACCCGATGCTCCGCCATTATGTCTTCCAAGCCAATGTCTAAAATAGCCAATTCTGGGCAGAACCTCATAGGTTCTCCTATAATTTCAAGAATGAGGCGAAATACCTCCCTCCACAGTACCCCCACCCTAGGGCAGGACCACCACATATGCAACGTGGAACCCAGGGAACCACATCCTCTCCAGCAGCCATTAGAACTGCCTTGGAATATGTGTGCACATCTGGAAGGAGTTAGGTACCATCTCATGTGGATTTTACGGGTGAGTTCAATATGGTTAACACATTTGGAGTGATGAGTAATCCAACTAGAAGCTTTCATCCATTGTGCCATGGAAAACGTCGAACCCATCTCCCGTTCCCATCGTAATATGTGAACTGTCTTCCCTGAGGACTGTTTTTTCAAAATTAGATCATAGCTACAAGCTAGACCCTTACTGTGACCTTGCCATTTAAACAGGAATTTATGATATGGGGAAAGCCTTTTGGGTTGAGCTGGGATGGCTATAGTTTGTATCATATTTCGTATCTGGAGATACTGGTAAAACATGGATTTATTTACGTCATATTCCCTTACCAACTGCTCAAAGGATTTGAAGTGTTTTCCCTCATTTAAATCTGAGAGAGCTGTTACGCCCCGCGATTCCCATGTCTGCAAAAATACATGTGGGACCAAAGGTTGAAACGCTTGCAATGGTATATGATCATTAGAGAAGTACACCCAGCGATCTGCGCATACCTCTAATTTCCAGCATTTCAGTGCATCAGATGTGGTTACCAAGAACACCTTAGACCTATCTGTCCCCACATATGTCGCGGCCATCAGACTACGAATGGAGGAACGGGGAAACATCTAATTTTCCAACTGTGCCCAAAGTGACGGAGCCGAGGAGTTCCATAACGAACCTAACTGGTCTAGGATGGCTGCTACGTTATATGCCGTTACCTCTGGGACTCCCAGACCCCCTTCCTTAACCTTCTGATACAATAAAGATTTGGCAACCCTCGCTCTTTTATTATTCCAAATGAACTGGAGAAACATATGTTGAATTTGAGAAGTGATGCTAGTAGGTATTAACAGTGGAATAGTCTGCACAGTGGAACAGTGGACTGCAGCTCCAAAGGTACTATAGCAAATATTGTAGGTGAAAAAAATAAAAGCATTGAAATTTGTCACACGAGCGAAATTTCGGGTGAGAAACCACGCCAATAGGGTGATGCGAGGGCCCACACTATTTTGATGGTAATCTCAAAGTTTTACTGGCAAAATACTGCCGAAATTTGTCAAACTTGCAGGCGACTGCCATTTAGTTTTGTTTTCCGCCTTATGGGGACAAATATATGGATTAGTGCAAATCTACCAGATTTCAACTGTTTTGATGGTGAATCTTCCTCAAGGTACAAAGCATGGCTTTTTTTTTTTCCTGCTTTTATTTCAATCACGTGTATGAGCTTTCTTTTTTTTTTTTTTTTTAAAGTTGAATTCCTTTTGCATATTTATTTATATCCTTATTTTCTATTTTTTTTAAAGTTGTATTTTTGAACCAGAAGGCAATGCATGCAGTTTAACAGACAGCACTGCAGAAGAACACGTTCTAGCGCTAGTGGAGCATGCTGCAGATGAAGCCAGAGACAAGGTCAACGGATATATTCCAAGTTGCAAGGTATATTCCTTTTATTTGTTTAAATACCAGGTACCCAAAAGGCCTTAACTCCTTAACGCCGAAGGACGGATATATCTGTCCTCAGCAGCTGCTAGTTCGCGCAGGAGGAAGGATATATCCGTCCTGTGATGGCGCGGGTACTGCCACTGTGCCCACGCGATCAGCGGCAGGAGCACGGCTGTTATACACAGCCTGGCTCCTGCTGCAACTGCCAGAATCGAAGTGCGCTCCGATTCCGGCAGTTTAACCCATTAAATGCCGCTGTCAATAGTGACAGCGGCATCTAATGTGTTTGACAGAGGGAGGGAGCTCCCTCTGTCACCCGATCGGCGCCCCCGCAAACAAATCGCGGGTCGCCGTCGGGTTTCCATGACAGCCGGGGGTCTAACAAAGACCCCCAGGTCTGTCTTCAGCATCTGCCTGTTAGGCGATGCCGGAGGCATGACCTAATAGGTTGCCTGTCAGTTTTACACTGACAGGCAATAATGCTTTGGTATACGAAGTATACCAAAGCATTATATATGCGATCGGCACATCGCATAGTGAAGTCCCCTGGTGGGACAAAAAAAAAAAATGTAAAACAGTTAAATAAAGTTTGTGGAAAAAAAAATTAAAAATTACAGTCAAAAATCAAATAAAACTACTTTTTTTGCCCAAAAAGTGGTGTTATTCAGTAAAACTGTCAAAACAAATCACACATACACATATATGGTATCCCCGCGATCGTAACGACTTGACCAATAAAATGAACCCATTAATTAAACCGCCGGATGAACGGCGTCCAAAGAAAACGCAAAAAACAACGGCAAAATTCTCTCTTTTCTCCCATTCCCCCCATAAAAAATAAAATAAAACTTAATCTATAAGTCCCATGTACCCCAAAATAGTACTAATGAAAACGACACATTGGCCCGCAAAAATCATGCCCACATATGGCCACATCGACGGAAAAATAAAAACGTTACGGCTTTTGGAACGCGGCGATGCAAAAACAAGTAATTTTTTTCTAAAAGGGTTTTTATTGTGCAAACGTAGGAAAACATATAAAACCTTTACATATTTGGTATCCCCGTAATCGTGCCGACCCATAGAATAAAGGTAACATGTTATTTACGCTGCATAGTAAACGGCGTAAATTTATAACGTGAAAATCAATGCTGGAATAGCTGCTTATTTTCAATTATCTCCTAAAATAAAGTTAATAAAAGTTAATCAATATATTATAAGCATCTAAAAATGGTGCAAATACAAAATACAACTCGTCCCGCAAAAAACAAGCCCTTATACGGCGTTGTCGACGGAATAAAAAAAAAGTTACGACTCTTGGAATGCGACCATGAAAAAACAAAAAATGTCCCGGTCTTTAAGGGGTTAATCAGAGGAAAGAGCTAATGTTCCATTACTAAAACTATCAGCAATAATAACACAATACAATGTCTCTCTTTCTTAACCCCTTCCCTCTTTGGCCACTTTTGACCTTCCTGACAGAGCCTCATTTTTCAAATCTGACATGTTTCACTTTATGTGGTAATAACTCCGGAATGCTTTTACCTATCCAAGCGATTCTGAGATTTTTTTCTCGTGACATATTGGACTTTATGTTACTGGCAAAATTTGCCCGATACATTCAGTATTTAATTGTGAAAAACACCAAAATGTAGCGAAAAATGTCAAAAATTAGCATTTTTCTCAATTTAAATGTATCTGCTTGAAAGACAGGCAGTTATAACACACAAAAATGTTGCTAACTAACATCCCCCATATGTCTACTGTAGATTGGCACCGTTTTTTGAACGTAATTTTATTTTTCTAGGACGTTACAAGGCTTAGAACTTTAGCAGCAGTTTCTCACATTTTCAAGAAAATTTCAAAATGCTATTTTTACAGGGGCCAGTTCAGTTGTGAAGTGGCTTTGAGGTCCTTAGATATTAGAAACCCCCAATAAGTCATCCCATTTTAAAAACTGCACCCCTCAAAGTATTCAAAACAGCATTTAGAAAGTTTCTTAACCCTTTAGACATTGCGCAGGAATTAAGGCAAAGTAGAGGTGAAATTTACAAAGTTCATTATTTTTTCCCAGAAATTCATTTTGAATCCATTTTTTTTTGTACCACAGAAGGTTTTACCCAAGAAATGCAACTCAATATTTAATGCCCTGGTTCTGCAGTTTTAGGAAATATGCCACATGTGGCTCTAGTGTGCTACTGGACTGAAGCACCGGCCTCCGAAGCAAAGGAGAACCTAGTGGATTTTGGGCCTCCTTTTTATTAGAATATATTTTAGGCACCATGTCAGTTTTGAACAGGTCTTGTGGAACTAAAACAGTGGAAACCCCCCAAAAGTGACCCCATTTGGGAAACTACCCCCCTCGAGGAATTTATTTAGGGGTGTAGCAAGCATTTTGACCGGCCAGTTTTTTTGCAAAAAGTTTTGGAAGTAGGCCATGAAAATGAAAATCTACATTTTTTCAAATAAAATGTAGGTTTAGCTAATTTTTTTTCATTTCCACAAGGATTAAAGGAGAAAAAGCACCATAAAATTTGTAAAGAAATTTCTCCCGAGTAAAACAATACCCTATATGTGGTAATAAACGGTTGTTTGGAGACACGGCGAGGCTGAGAAGGGAAAGAGCGCCATTTGGCTTTTGGAACTCAAATTTAGCAGGAATGGTTTGCGGAGGCCATGTCGCATTTGCAAAGCCCCTGAGGGGACAAAACAGTGGAAACCCCCAACAAGTGAACCCATTTTGAAAACTACACCCCATGAGGAAATTATCTAGGGGTACAGTGAGCAGTTTGACCTCACAGGTGTTTTACAGAACTTATTGGAAGTAGGCCGTAAAAATGAAAATATACATTTTTTTCAAAGAAAATGTAGGTTTAGGTATTTTTTTTTCATTTCCACAAGGACTGATGGAGAAAAAGCACCATAAAATTTGTAAAACAACTTCTCCCGAGTAAAACCATACCCCACATGTGGTCATAAACATCTGTTTGGACACACGGTAGGGCTCAGAATGGAACTAGCACCATTTGGATTTTGGAATGGTTTCTGGGCGCCATGTCACATTTACTGAGCCCCTGTAGTACTAGTACAGTGGAAACACCCCAAAAGTGACTCCATTTGGGAAACTGCACCCCCTGAGGAATCATCTAGGGGTATAGTGAAAATTGCGATTCCCAAAGGTTTTTTGCGGAATTAATTAGAATTAAGCCATGAAAATGAAAAATAATTTTTATTTTTCCAACAAGATGTAGTTTTAGATCAACATTTTTCATTTTTACAAGGAATAGAGAAGAAAAAGCACCCCAACATTTGGAAAGAAATTTCTCCCGAGTACGGTAACACCCCATATGTGGTTATAATCCGCTGTTTACATATATGGGAGCATTCAGAAGAAAAGGAGCGGTATTTATCTTTTGGAGCGTAGATTTTGCTGGAATGATTTGCGGACGCCATGTTGCATTTGCAAAACCACTGATGTACCAAACAAAAGTGACCCCGTTTTAGAAACTACACCCCTAAAGGCATTTATCAAGGGGTGTAGTGAGAATTTAGACTCCACAGGTGTTTTTCCGAAATGAATACGCAGTGGATGGTGCAAAGTGAAAATTGCAATTTCTCCACTGATCTGCCCATTCACCGCACAATATGTTGTGCCCCTGGAGAATCTTACCCCATAAATTGTTAAGCGGGTTCTCCCGGGTATGGTAATGCCTTACTTGTGGACATAAATTGCTGTTTGGGCACGCTGTAGGGCTAAGAAGGGAAAGACCGCCATTTTGAGCATGGATTTTGCTTGGTAATAGTTCTGCTTGGGGTTTTGCTGGAATTTCCGTTTATAATGTGGGGGCATATGTAATCTGTGCGGAGAACATCAGGGCATAATAAGAGGGTATAATAATGGGGTAAATAATACAATTATCCATAGATGTGTGGTACGATGTGAAGCGATCCGTTATGCACAGGCCGGTGTCACACTGATATACGGTTTTCTTTCTTATCCCCCTTTTGTAACGCTCTGCAGCTTTTGGGGACTTTTTTTCCTTCGTAGTTTGGGAAATATTACTGGGAAAGTTTTGCGCTGGTATAATACGGGCGCCCTCGCTTTCAGCGGATGTGCGATGTCCCTTCCCTTTCCTAGTTCCTAAATACTATGGCCCTGAAACTGAAGGAATGTTCCCCTCCGGCCTGCGCATTGAGATGTTTTTTCATCACCGCATTACTAGTGCCATAACTTTTTTATTTTTCAGTTGATTGAGCGGTGTGCGGGCTTGTTTTTTGCGAGACGGGCTGTAGATTTTATTGGTACCATTTTAGAACACATACAACTTTTTGATCACTTTTTATTTCATTTTTTTGTAAAGGAAATTACCAAAAACAAGCAATTCTGGAATAGTTTTTTATTGGGTTTTTTTTCGTCATTTACAGTGCGCCCTAAATTACCTGTTAGCTTTATTCTGCGGGTCGATACGATTACGGCGATACCAAATTTATATAGTTTTTTTTATGTATTGCAGCTTTTGCACAATAAAATCACTTTTTTTATAAAATCATTTGTTTTCTGTGTCGACATATTGTAAGATCCATAACTTTTTTTATTTTTGCGTTCACAAAGCGGTGTCAAGGATTATTTTTTGCGGGACGGATTGTCGTTTTTATTAGTATTATTTTGGAGTAAATGTGACTTTTTGATCACTTTTTATAGCATTTTTTGGAAGGAAATGTGACCTAAAAACAAAGATTCTGGCGTTTTGTTTTTCATGTTTGTTTTTTTACGGCGTTTACCGTGCGGGATAAATTACATAATAGTTTTGTAGTTTGGGTCGTTACGGACGCGGCGATACCAATTATGTATAGTTTGTTTTATTTTTACGGTTTTTCCCATAATAAAAGACTAACTATGGAAAAAAGTCAGTTTAGCTTTATTTTTATTTGAAATGTGTGTGTTTTTATTGTTTTACCACATTTTTATTAACTTTTTTTAACTTTTTTTACTTGTCCCACTAGGGGACATGAGGGCCTGATGCCCCGATCGCTACTCTAATACACTGCACTACATACGTAGTGCAGTGTATTAGTGCTGTCAGTTATTCACTGACAGCAAGCCTATGAGGACGCGCTGCAGGCGGGTCCTCAACGGCTCCCGTACAAGGCAGACTCGGACGCCATTTTCTGGCGTCCGATTGCCACAGCAACCCAGCAATTGCATCACTGGGTTGCCGGTCGGGTGAAAAACCTATCAGATGCTGCGCTCTATTGAGCGCAGCATCTGAGGGGTTAATCAGCCGGATCGGAGAATAGCTCCGGTCCTGGCAGTTACAGGAGGGTGCCAGCTGTATAATACAGCTGTCACCCCGCGGTGATGGTGCCGGCTCTGCTCCTGAGCCCGCACCATCACTGCGCCGTAACTGTACAGCGTTTTGCGGGAACACCTTCCCGGCAGCGCCGTATATATACGGCGGATGTCGGGAAGGGGTTAATTTAACCTGCTCTAATAAAATGAAACCAGTGTTTTTTTTTCTTTTAGACCATTATAAAGCATAAATCTGCTCACTAACGCAACACTTTTAGTAAGGGAACCTGTCACAATCATTTTTCACCACTAATTCAACAGCACTCCGGTAGGGTATGAAATATTCTTTTATGTTAAAAAATCGCCCGTTTACCTATAAAAAATCACCTCCAAAGTCATATGCAAGTAAGCTGAGAAGAGTCAGACTCTGCCTCAGGGGTGGGATTAACATTTTTAACAACAGGTTCCCTGTTTTGCGTACAAGCATATACGCGTCGGGGGGGGGGGCACAGTGTTTTGCGGTGTATCGCGCCATGGAAAATGATTCTAATAATAAAATTAAACAATTACGATATTCCAAATATGCCCTATATTAAAGTGGACTCTAAATATAGAAATTCCCTGTCCAGAATATTTTAGTGTGGATTTCCACGCTATGTATATGCAATGTTAAATACTTTTGTGTCAAAAAAGACAAAAGTATAAAAGGTATGATACCTTTATTGGCTAACCATAAAAGTTCTATATGCGGCTTTCAGAGCACACAGGCTCCTTCTTCAAGCCGTTTACAAATGAATGACTGAGAAAGAAGCAACATTTAAGATGTTACACAAAGACAATCAGTATATGAGGTGATACATCATTAGGATAAGGCCTCATGCACACGACCGTATATTTGTCCTCCCGTAAACACTGGCGTAAATACGGGTCCTTGATCACAGGTATTCGGCCCTTATGCCACCCGTATTTACGGGCAAGTTTTTGGCTGCAAAATTGCACTGCACTGATCGGCAGCCCTTCTCTCTATCAGTGCAGGATAAAGAGAAGGGACAGCCCTTTCCGTAATAAAAGTAAAAGAAATTCATACTTACCCGGCCGTTGTCTTGGTGACGCGTCCCTCTCTTGACATCCAGTCCGACCTCCCTGGATGACGCGGCAGTCCATGTGACCTCTGCAGCCAGTGATTGGCCTGTGATTGGCTGCAGCGGTCACATGGGCTGTAACATCATCCCAGGAGGCCGGACTGGAGGAAGAAGCAAGGAGCTCTGGATAAGTATGAACGTCCTTTTTTTCTTTTTTTTTTTTTTTTTTACAGCTTTATCTATATTGTGATCGGTAGCCACTGTCCAGGGTACTGAAACAGTTGCTGCCGATCATTTAACTCTTTCTGCACCCTTGACAGTGACACTTTACTGACGTCGCCTAGCAACGCTCCCGTAATTACGGGTGCACACACGTAGTCACCCGTAATTACGGGAGTCCCATGGACTTGTATGGGCTGCCCGTGCCGTAATTACGGCCTGAAATAGGACATGTTCTAACTTTTTCAACGGCACGGGCACCTTCCCGTAAGCATATGGGAAGGTACCTGAGGCCAATAGAAGTCTATGGGCCCGTAATTACGGGAGTTTTTATGGTCGTGTGCATGGGGCCTAAGCCGGGGAAATAAAACTGAGGTTATAGGGGTGATGACTTAGGAGATAAGGCATCTGGAGTCAGTCTGATGGTTGATGTGACGTGTGTCCATGTAGTGGCTCATAAATCCAGGTGTTCGATTGAGGCATGGTGTCAATGACTGGAATTTTATCATCTTCTTGAATTCCCAAATTTTTCTCTCTCTGTTTTTAAAATGACCCTTCAGTATTAGGACCTTTAAATCTGCCAAACTGATTAGATCCAGAGAAGTGTTTTCCCACGGGTGTATCCACCTCCTGTTTTATTGTATGTCTGTGAAGATTCATCCTGGTTTGTAGTTTTTGTATGGTTTCCCCAATAGTCCTCTCCTGTAGTTATTGTCTCCTATAGTTAAGGCCCCTAACACTGCCCACAGTAAAAGGAAAAAAACAGCCATATGCTTACCTCTCCCGTTGCCGCTCCATCCTCCAGCGACGCCAGTCTTCCTCCAGCGGAAGGACGCAGCGGCGTGATGACGGCATAGCGTCGACTGCTTCATCACTAAAGCGCCAAGGCAGCGCTAGTCAACTCAATTGCATTCGCGTCCTAAGGACGCAAATACAATTGAGTGCAGGTGACCGTTCCCGGTTTCCTGCTTCAACTTAGTTCAACGAACCAGTTGTAATTTTCACAACCGGTTCGGGAGAACCAGGGTGAACCGGCTGGATCCCATCCCTACTATGCCTGTTATCTGATGAGGAGTCAGGCTGAGAAGATGGAGGAAGGGTCACTACAGATGCCCCTATCTTTGGCTCTATAGAAGCAAAGTTCTGGTGTCGTTTTAAAGATGAGAATCTCACCTCTAAAGAATCACCGTTCTAGGTGCTATAGAAAAAGAGATACAGGCCGTTTACCCCTTAGAGACACAGCCACTTTTGGCCTTGTGACCCAACCCGTTTGTTCCAAATCTGACGTGTCACTTTATGTTGTAATAACTTTGCAACTTATCCAAGCGATTCTGTGATTGTTTTCTTGTGACACATTGTACTTTGTTAGTGATAAAATTTAGTCGATACATTTAGCGTTTATTTGTGAAAAACACCAAATTTTGACAAAATTTGCATTTCCCTAAATTTTAAATAATTCCAAAACTTAATTTTTTGGTCTAGTTGAGTTCTAAAGTTACTTTAAGGGGCTTATATATTAACCTCCCCCCTCCCCCCAATCAACCCATTTTAAAAACGTCACCACTCAAGGTATTCAAGACAGCTTTAAGTACGTTTCCTAACCCTAAAGGGTATGTGCACACGCTAGCTTCCTTTTACGTCTGAAAAGACAGACTGTTTTCAGGAGAAAACAGCTGTGTCGTTTCAGACGTAAAAGCTCCTCCTCGCATTATGCGAGGCGTCTCTGACGCTCGTAAATCTTGAGCTGCTCTTCATTGACTTCAATGAAGTACGGCTCAAATTACATTGCAAAGAAGTGTCCTGCACTTCTTTGCCGAGGCAGTCATTTTACGCGTCGTCGTTTGACAGCTGTCAAACGACGACGCGTAAATGACAGGTCGTCTGCACAGTAGGTCGGCAAACCCATTCAAATGAATGGGCAGATGTTTGCCGACGTATTGCAGCCCTATTTTCAGACGTAAAACAAGGCATAATACGCCTCGTTTACGTCTGAAAATAGGTCGTGTGAACCCAGCCTTAGGAGTTTTACAGGATTTAAAGCGAAGTGGAGGTAAAATTTGCCATTTATATTTATTAATTTTTTTGCAGAAATTCCATTTTAATGCATTTTTTTTCTGTAAAACAGAAGGTTTGTACCAGAAAAAAAAAAACACTAAATATTTATTGCCCAGATTCTGAAGTTCTTAGAAATATCTAATATATGGGCGTAGAGTGCTACTTGACTGCAACACAGGCCTCAGAAATGAAGGCGCACGTAGTGGATTTTGTGGCTTTGTTTTCTTTATTAGAATATTTTTTAGGCACTATGTCAGGTTTGAAGAGGTCTTGTGGTGCCTAAAGGAAAGCTCCACAAAAATACACCATTTTGGAAACTACAGCCCCCCCCCAAGGAATTCATCTAGGGGTAAAGTGATCATTTTGACTCCACAGAGAACTCCTCCTGAGTACGGTTATACTCCATATGTGGTCATAAACTGCTGTTTGGACACACGAAAGGGCTCACAGAGAAGGAGCGCAATTTTGTTTTTGAAGCTCAATTTTTGCTGAAATGGTTTTTAGGTGCCATGTCGCATTTGCAAAGCCTCTGGGGGACCAAAACAGTGGAAACCTTCCAAAAGTAACTCCATTTACAAAACTAAACTCCTTGAGGAATTAATCTAGTGGTATAGTGAACATTTTGACACCACAGGGTTTTTGCTAAGTTAAGTGGAATTAGGTTATAACATGTCTGGACATATGACAGGACTCATGAGTGAAAGAGTACCATGCGCATTTGAGGCCTAATTTGGTGATTTTTACAACATTGGCCCACAATCGCAGGGCTCTGAGGTAGAATCGTAAAACAAAGCCGAAAGAAGTGACCCCATTTTGGAAACGACACCCCTTAAGGCCTTTTTAAGGGGTGTTTTTATTTAAAATTGATGCACAGCGGATGCTGCAAAGCCAAAATTGCCATTTTCCACTTATATGCCATTTTTGTGCGCAATATGATGTCCATTTTGTGGCACTTCGCAAATTCCTCATAAACTGTTAAGCGTGTTCTCCCTGGTTTGGGAATGACATACATGTCGTCGTAAACTGCTTTTTGGACACACGGTAGGGCTCAGAATGGAGGGAGTGACATTTGGATTTCACAGATTTTCTTGGTAGTACTTCTGTTTGTGGTTTTGCTGATCTTTTAGTCTATAATGTAGGGGCATATGTAAGCTGGGCAAGTACATCAGGGTATAATAAACTGGTGTTATAATGGGATAAATAATCCATAAATGTAGGGCTAGTGTGGCGCTGCTAAATGGTGCCCAATCTTATCCCACTTTTGAAACCCACTCTGCACATTTTGTGTCACTATATTCTGAGAACCGTAACTTTTTTTTTTTTTTGACGCAACTGAGTGACCGCTTATTTTTTTGCAGAACAATCTGTTATTTTCATTATTACCGTTTTGGGGTACATGTGACTTTTTTTTATCACTTTTTATTCCATATTTTGGCGAGCAAGTGACCAAAATGAAGCAATTCTGGCATTGTTTTTCATGCTTTTTTTGCAGTGTTCACCGTGTACTATAATTCACATATTAATTTTATTCTGCCGGTAGATCCGATTACGGCGATACTAAAAGTATAAAGATGTTTTTATGTTTTACATAGTTTGTATAATAAAATGTTTTTTTTTTGTTTTTTTAAATAATGTATTTTTTGTTGTAGTGGGAGGAGAGAAGGGGCTGGCACTGCTCCAATGCAGGGAAAGACACAGACTCTACAAATAAACGTTGTGTGGCTCAGAACACATGGGAATACAGCTGTCAAAATGTTGCCGGCAGGGTGCTCATCGGTGGAAAACGGCACGTATATGTAACTTGATAGAAGACAGATAAGAAATACGAGGCACTCACCGCAGTGGCAATAAAAAAGATTTAATGAGGTTGATCTCGGTCAGTAATGATGTGGAGGATGCCAACGACCGTTTCACGCTACAAGCGCTTTGTCAAGGCTCATACGTCATTTCCTTATTGCTCCTTTTATAACACGCTCCATAAGAGCTAACATAATACATTAAGACCCAATGGTCCCAGTGCCTCCGTTTTTAAAATAATTTCAGCCTCCTTTCTTAATAGGGTGCCGTGCCTGTCTCCCCCCGATGGGGCCAATTTAATTTGAGTTAATCCTGCAAAACGCAGTACCCGGTAATTATTACCATGGCACTCGTTCATATGCTGCATAAATGTGTCTAAAGATCGGACATGTTCGCCAAAGCGCTTTTGCATCTGGCGAAGATATGCAGCATATGAACGAGTGCCATGGTAATAATTACCGGGTACTGCGTTTTGCAGGATGAACTCAAATTAAATTGGCCCCATCGGGGGGAGACAGGCACGGCACCCTATTAAGAAAGGAGGCAGAAATTATTTTAAAAACGGAGGCACTGGGACCGTTGGGTCTTAATGACCGCAACGATCTCAGTTCCTTTTTAATGTAATTGTTTCAATTTTTTTAATAAATATTGTACTGATTGTACACTGTTATAGTTTAGTATCTTGCTATCTACTTTTGTGTATCCTTTTGCTCCTTTTTTGTTTTTTCCTTCATTTTCTTTTGTTAATGTATTATGTTAGCTCTTATGGAGCGTGTTATAAAAGGAGCAATGAGGAAATGACGTATGAGCCTTGACAAAGCGCTTGTAGCGTGAAACGGTCGTTGGCATCCTCCACATCATTACTGACCGAGATCAAACTCAATAAATCTTTTTTATTGCCACTGCAGTGAGTGCCTCGTATTTCCTATCTGTCTTCTATCAATGTATTTTTTTGTGTCACCGTATTCTAAGAGCCGTAACTTTTTTTTTTCGTTATCAGGAAAGCGGTGTTTTGTTTTTTTCGGGACAGCCTGTAGTTCTTATTGATACCGTTTTGATGTGCATGCGGCTTTTAGATAATTTTATTCCATTTTTCGGGAAAAATAGCGATTCTGCCATTTATTTATTTTTTTTTGTTTTTTTTACAGCGTTCACAGTGCGGGATAAATAACTATAGTTTCATATTTTGGGTTTTTACCAATGCTGCGATACCAAATATGTATACTCTTGAATGTTTTCATTTTTTTTCTTATAACAGAAAACTTATATTGGGAAGAAGGTCATTTTTATTTTTTACCTGGAAACTTTTCTTTTCATACCTTTTTGTAAATTTTTATTAACTTTTTTTTTTTTGTGTGTCCCACTAAGGGACTTGCAGGCCTGTACTGATGATCTCTATTCTAAAACATTGCACTACCTATATACTGTAATGCATTAGAGCTGTCAGTGACACAATGACTCTGGCGGAGCCTTATGGGTTTCCGTACTTGGCAGACTAGGAGGCCATTGATAGACCTCTGGTTTCTATAGTAACCATACACACCCGCGACCGCATTGTGTGCGGTGCCGATCGGCTACAAACCACCTAGATTCAGTGATCACTTTTGACCACGGCATCTACGAGGTTCGTTGGCTGGAATCTATGCTAGCTCCGATCCTAACGTTACAGCAGGGTGTGAGCTATAATATACAGCTCAGCTGACACTTACTGTTTATAGCACAGTTTCAATTTCTGAGCCTGCGCCATCGCTGCCACGTAGTTACATGCTGTTCGGTTAAGTACTAAACTGCAACGACCTAACTGTACGTGGCTCATGGTTACAGGGATTCTGTCACGGATTAGTGTGACGTAATGGGCGCATGCCCTGTAGAGCCGATTCCACCCATGAAACTTTAGTGGCCCTGTCAATCAGAGAATTGAGGGATGGACTAGAGGGAGAAAGTAGAGCGGTTTAAAGAGGTCACCAGATTTTGCAGCCCCTATCTGCTATTGCAGCAAATAGGCGCTGCAATGTAGATTACAGTAACGTTTTTATTTTTAAAAAACGAGCATTTTTGGCCAAGTTATGACCATTTTTGTAGTTATGCAAATGAGGCTTGCAAAAGTCCAAGTGGGTGTGTTTAAAAGTAAAAGTCCAAGTGGGCGTGTATTATGTGCGTACATCGGGGCGTTTTTAATACTTTCACTAGCTGGGCGCTCTGACGAGAAGTATCATCCACTTCTCTTCAGAACGCCCAGCTTCTGGCAGTGCAGATCTTTGACGTCACTCACAGGTCCTGCATCGTGTCAGACGAGCGAGGACACATCGGCACCAGAGGCTTCAGTTGATTCTGCAGCAGCATCGGCGTTAGCAGGTAAGTCGATGTAGCTACTTACCTGCAAACGCCGATGCTGCTGCAGAATCATCTGGTGCCGATGTGTCCCCGCTCGTCTGACACGATGCAGGACCTGTGAGTGACGACACAGCGTGATCTCTCGAGAACACGCTGTGTCTGCACTGCCAGAAGCTGGGCGTTCTGAAGAGAAGTGGATGATACTTCTCATCAGAACGGCCAGCTAGTAAATGTATTAAAAACGCCCCGATGTACGAACATAATACACGCCCACTTGGACTTTTACTTTTAAACACACCCACTTGGACTTTTGCAAGCCTCATTTAAATAGTGCAATAGCATGCACTGGTCACATTTTTAGAAAAAAAAGAAAATACACACGTCACATTATTATGACCACCTCCTACTTTTGACGTGGCAGCGCGTAGCCCATGAAGAGAGTGATGTGCCGTGGTGGTTATATAAGGTGTGCGAACACGTATCACTCCTTGATTTTATTTACCCTTGTGATGTCTTTTTTGATGGAGTATATTGAATAAAGTTATATTGGAGAACACTAGGGGGCTTGACACGAACAATTAAAAAAGTTTCCCCTTCTACAAGATTTACCCTGCCTACAGACACTGATCTATTTGGGTGTTGCTTAGACGGCAGACACTTCTACTGTAGCAGCAGATTTTTTAGCTGTTAAACAGTGTTAACAGATGGTTTTTCAGTTGTCCCTTCCATGGTGGCCGCACTTTGCAATCCTACTAATGCACCATTGTCCCCATGTCCATTAAGACAAATGGGACATGAGCTTCATCTCCTCTGTTACCCATCAGCCTAAACAGCACCTCTTACAACCTCTCCCACCAGTGTCTCCCCTTACCAAAGGGCGGACCATTGACGTGGTGTTCCTTCTGGTCACACATCTGGGGGTTTGAGGATGAAGGGTGTGTGTTAAACCCCCCTCCCCTGGGACTCCACTTGTATAGTCCTGCAGAACACACTATCCGGGTCCTATGAGACTCCGCCCACTGGCCGCTTCCTTTCTAGGGATTTACAAACCCTTAACTTTAATTTTTTACTTCTTTCTTGCAACAGGCATCATTTTTTTCTAGTTAGTGCCAGCAGTGCCGTTTTGCAGCTATGTGTGTGTGTATAACAGCGAGGGGGCTTCGCTCATCCAATAGTGTTACAGTGGGCTTTTCCCCCATCATCATCCATGACCGCACCCAGGAGGTTGACTTCATGCCTCCTGTGCTCTGGACTTTGCTCCTGGAAGTCGTTCTAGCCTCTGGACATGTAGCTTGAGCGGCAAATGCTGCGGGAAGATGCCACTGTCAATCTGCGGTGTCGGGGACCTATTGTGAGGTTAGAGACTAAGGCCTCCTTCCTCTATTGGAGCCTTCTGATGGGGGAGGCCCTGCATTGGACGAGGATATCGCGCGATCCTGGCGACATCCCTTATCTGCCGCCTGATCAGAGGGTGAATTGTCTAAGGTAGTACTAGTTGTATACTTCTATTATGCCTGAAGCTGATGCTATCAGTTCTGAATCTGCTGTACCCAGCGTGATCCCCGGCTCAGTAAGTCCTGGTATGAGGTGGGTCCTGTGTATGTTTTAAAGACGGGGAAGCCCTTCTCATTCTTTCCTCCCTTGTGTTTTTCCTAGGGAGACAAGGATGTGTCACATAAATTTAGAAATATTGTGTCAGCAAGTTTGCTTTATGTGCAATTAAACTTTCCTCAAGCCATAAGAAACATCTGTCAGTTCTGTAAAGAGAGAAATCTTGAGGAACAGCCTTCTCTTATTGATGAGATAAAATCTTTAATCCGACAAGATATTCAATCGTCTGTCATCCTTATGTGTTCAGAAGGACACAACAGGCCCATCCCCTTTAAAAAAGAGGAAGATAGATGTACTGAAACAGAAATCCGAACTCAACCTAGATTCCACTGTAAGAAAATTATTTTTCCTCAATTTATGAATGAGCTTCTTCAGGCCATAAGAACAACTATGCGTATTGAAGACATTCAGGGAGTTACAACTGTTAAGAGTGAATTGTTTGCTGGAGTTGGGAAGAAGAAAAAATAGTTTTTTCCTGTTCATGATCACCTTAATTAATAAAAAATGAATGGGTAGATCCTGATAAGAAATTGGGCATTTCTTGGGAGATGGAGCGCTTTATTTTTGATGCAGAGTTTGTCTACTTGGGACGAGCCTCCTAAAGTAGATGTCTAAGTAGCAAAATTAGGAAAGAAGACCTTTTTCCCGTTTCATGTCGTCTCCCAACTAAAGAAACCCATGAACCCGAAAAGCTGAGAGCCTAGTAAGATAGGCCAGGGAAACTTCAGCTGTACTCCTGTATGCTAACATGGTTTCTACCTGTGTAGCCTGGTCCTTGTTCCACTTAAGCCAGCTAGAGGCCCAACTTTCGGAACATACGTCCAGAGAAGACATCTCAACTTCACTTCCTCTACTACTACAGGCCACAGGTTTTCTTGTGGATTCATCTACTGAATCTGTTTGGGTCGCTTGCCATGGTGCATGTCACGATGCGGGGTGTGGACCCACTGGGCCGTACCGCGTAGCGGGATGGCAGCTGGCCAAACAGGTAAAGTACAAGAGTCAATAGTTCAGAGAGGATACCTGAGGCAACGTAGACAGTAGCAAGGCAGACACGTCTGGGACCAGGCGGCGGGTAGACGTCAGGTGTGGCGCAGCAGAATACGGCAACAGCTCAGCACGGCACCAGAACAGGATAGCACGGAAACCGGATACAGGAATAGGGTACACTGGGAAACTGGAAGACACTAGGAGACCATTAGCACGACATACTTCAGGAAACAAACAACGCTCTGGCAAGGAACAAGAGGGCAGAGCCCCTTTTATAGCCCAGAGCATCCTGGGCTAGATTGCAGACCAACTGCAATATGCGCGCACTAGCCCTTTAAGACCGTGCGCGCGCCCTCCGGAGACCGTCTCAGTATCCGTAAGTGAGTGCCGGCGCCTCACAGGATGACGACGCTGCACACAAGTCAGATGTCCATGGCCATGAACGACGGGCCGTGGCCATAGACGTTACAGTGCAGCTCTCTCCAACTCTGCCAGAAGGGCATTATGGTCCAAGACATGGACTGGAGACAACATATCTAAAACCATGTTGTTTGGCATCCCATTTTTGTGAAATTAAGTATTTGGACTAGGCTTGGAGGAAATATTAGAGAAGGCTACAGACAAGAAACAAACTCCTATAGAGGCAAAACTTTAAAAAAAAAAGTTCCTTTCATCCTCCATTCCGAACTCAGACATTTAAGGACTGGAAGATGGAGCTGCGCTAAAGGCAGTAGGGGCAGTAAACTCTTTAACGCCAACCGCAATCCCCAAGATCAACACTGATGCCATTGTTGGAGGCGGGTTCTCAAGCTACTTGGAAGTGGAGAAGGATATCCCCAAACCAATGTATTCTGAATACCATCTGTCAGGGGTATAAAATGGAATTCTGTCTCTCCCCCTTCCAAGTTTGTGGTCACGAGAATTCCAGTACTATTCTTCAGGAGGAACTTCAGGAAAACATTCAAGATCTTCTTAATCTCCAGGTTATTGTTCCAGAGCCAGAGGAAGGTCAGGGTCACTACTAAAACCTAATTATGGTGAGGAAGCAAAATGGCTTCCGCAGAACAATAGTAAACTGAAAACCCTTGAACATATTAATCAAGCACTACCGATTCAAGATGAAATCAATAAGATATACAATTGCTCTAATTGGGAAGAAATGCCTCATGGTAACAATGGATCTTAAAGATGCATATTACTAAATTCCCATTCACCCACTGTACTAGAAATTTGTCACACAAATTTGTCACATATCACAAGATATGTGATAAAGGTTGACCAGAGGAATGGGGTAGAGATCGCCGAAGCAACAGGAGCCGATACATCGAATGGTAGAATATGGGACTTAGACCAATTAATGGGACATTGAACCAAAACGTGTCGTCATTGAAAGTCCTACATGCAAGAACACCCCAGGTTCCGTGAGATATACCAGTGTGTCGTTGGCGTACATGCTAACCTTTACCTGTATGGGAGGGAGATTAAAACATATAATGCAGTGTTCTTGTCTTAAGTATTTCAGCGAGAGGTTCCACTGCCAGCGCAAATAATAGAGGAGAAAGAGGGCAACACTGTCTGGTACCTCGATCTAAACGGAATGGGTCTGAAATCCAACCATTTACTGCCACAAGGGTCAAAAAAAGAAAATCCCATTCTTTGGAGTCAAACCTTGAGCGCCAACATCCTCATGAGTGGGCTGCAAATTTGTGAACCGTCTGCGAAGATTAACCCCTTCCCTCCGCAGCCATTTTTCGGATTTTCACTTTTGTTTTTTCCTCCCCACGTTCCAAAAGCCATAACTTTTTTTAAAAAATGTTTCCATCAATATTGCCATATGAGGGCTTGTCTTTTGCGGGACAAGTTGCAGATCTTCCTTCACAGCACCATTTTTTGTACCATATAATGTAGTGGGAAACCAGAAAAAAAAAATGTGTGGTGGAATAGGAAAAAACAGCGATTCCTCAATCTCTTGTGTGGTTTTGCTTTTACTGCGTTCACCATGCAGTAAAAACGGCATGTTAACTTTATTCTGCGGGTCAATACGATTACAGTGATACCAAATTTATATAGTTTTCTTTGTTTTACTACTTTTACAAGGGAAAAACTGATGGTTAAAAATAAATTGCCGCCATATTCTGAGAGCTGTAACTTTTTTTTTTTTTATTTCTCCGTCGATTTTAGCGGTATGAGCGCTAATATTTTTGCGGGGAGAGCTATAGTTTATATTGGTACCATTTTGGGGTACGTGAGACTTTTTTGATTACTTTTTATTTAATTTTTTGTGGGAGATGAAGGGACCAAAAAACAGCAATGCTGATGTTTTTTAATATTTTTGTTTTTTACGACGTTCACCGTGCGGACTAAATAATGATATATTGTTATAATTCAGACTTTTGCGGACGCGTCGATACCAGTTATGTTGGCTTTTTATTTTTTTACATTGTGCTTGAGCCAAAATGGAAAAAGGGTTTTTTGAACTTTTTGAATTTTTTTTTTTTTATTATTTATTTATGAAAAAAACTTTATTTTACTCTTTTTTTACTTGTCCCCCTAGGGGACTTAAACCAGCGATCGTTAGATCGCTTGCACGATATGCTGCAATACTAATGTATTGCAGTATATCGTGATTCTGACAAAGATGACTGATCTGGGGGACTTCATCAGGCCCCCAGGCTGTCATGCCAACCAACGGCACCCCCCGTGCCACGCGGGGACCGTTGGTACGTTACAGGGGGTTGCCCCCCTGTTTTTAGTCATTCAAATGCCGCGATCGCTATTGACTACAGCATTTAAAGGGTTAAACAAGCAGGATCGCGCTCGAACAGGATCCCACTCGTTACCCGGAAGTGTCGGCTGTAACACACAGCCGACACACTCGCTCTATTGAGCAGGCTCATCCCATCAGCCCGGTTCATATTCCCCCACCCGGCGTGCGCTGTATATATACGGCGGATGTTGGGAAGGGCTTAAAGAGGCTCTGTCACCAGATTTTGCAACCCCTATCTGCTATTGCAGCAGATAGGCGCTGCAATGTAGATTACAGTAACGTTTTTATTTTTAAAAAACGAGCATTTTTGGCCAAGTTATGACCATTTTCGTATTTATGCAAATGAGGTTTGCAAAAGTACAACTGGGCGTGTTGAAAAGTAAAAGTACAACTGGGCGTGTATTATGTGCGTACATCGGGGCGTGTTTACTACTTTTACTAGCTGGGCGCTCTGATGAGAAGTATCATCCACTTCTCTTCAGAACGCCCAGCTTCTGGCAGTGCAGATCTGTGACGTCACTCACAGGTCCTGCATCGTGTCGGCACCAGAGGCTACAGTTGATTCTGCAGCAGCATCAGCATTTGCAGGTAAGTAGCTACATCGACTTACCTGCAAACGCCGATGCTGCTGCAGAATCATCTGTAGCCTCTGGTGCCGACACGATGCAGGACCTGTGAGTGACGTCACAGATCTGCACTGCCAGAAGCTGGGCGTTGTGAAGAGAAGTGGATGACACTTCTATACACAACGCCCAGCTAGTAAAAGTAGTAAACACACCCCGACGTACGCACATAATACACGCCCAGTTGTACTTTTACTTTTCAACACGCCCAGTTGTACTTTTGCAAGCCTCATTTGCATAAATACGAAAATGGTCATAACTTGGCCAAAAATGCTCGTTTTTTAAAAATAAAAACGTTACTGTAATCTACATTGCAGCGCCTATCTGCTGCAATAGCAGATAGGGGTTGCAAAATCTGGTGACAGAGCCTCTTTAATGGCAGTAGCTTTGTCAGGCATATAGCCCGTCTGGTCTGGGGGTATCAAATACAGTATAACCGTACTCAGTCGGCTAGCCAAGAGTATTGCCAACATTTTTATGTCAATCTGGAGGTGGGAAATGGGGCGGTAGGAATCACAGTAAAGTGGATTTTTACCCGGTTTAGGCAGTACAAAAATTGTGGCCTCCCTCATCGAACGGGGAAGTTCTCTAGAGACCAAAGCCAACTGGTAAACGGGCAGCTAAAAAATGTGCAAGCCGTCACTACCAGGTGATTTAGACGTCTGAATGGAAGCTGTGGACTCCAGAATCTCCTGCACAGTGTGAACTGAGACCAGCGGTTTTGACATAAAATACGTTTTTGCGAAATTATGAATGCAACTATTCTTGCATGAAGGAGGACATGCAAACGGAAGTGGTGTCATAAATATGTATGTGCTTGTATTTATTTTAGCCTATATTTTTGGATTATCATCATGTTTCATGAAATGTTCGTGCCAACTTCTGATTGAGAACCGCAAGTGTGAACAGAGACCAGCGGTTGAGATATACAATGAATAAGTCCTGTGAAATTACATATGTTACTTACTCTATAGGAAGGGGGAAATGCTAAACGGAAGTGGTGTTATAAATCTGTATGTGTCTGTATCCTGGCCAGGAGATTTTGGAAATAATTTGTGTATATTTTGTTTGGAAAAAGTAATTCTATCCAAGCTTCTTTTTCTATAAATTTATATTCTAAAATTTACTTAGAACTTAATAAAATATTTTTATGTTTATTATCCCAAGAGTGCCTGACTTGTTTCTGGAAACATTTTTCTTTGTATACTTTATTCTTCTGAAACGGCACCGTGCAATATATTTACTGCATATTTTGGGATTTCTATTCGGTATGGTTTAATAACCATTTATTTTTCTTTAGTCTGAATAGTGTTACACCCCTGGCCAAATTAGTGACTGTGGAATGGTATGACCACTCAATCTACGGCCTATTTAGAAGTTGAAGCTTAACTGATATGTGGGTCTCCTGAAGGCATATTATGTCAGTCATGCTTTTGCAAATAACTAAATACAAGGGCTCTCTTGATTCGATCATGAAGACCTCTCACATTTCACGTTAAAGAGATTAGGTCAGTAGGAATAGTAAAGGATAAAAGAGCAAGTCCAGATCCTAGCGTCTATGATTGACCAGTACATAAGGAACAATGTAACCGTGGGCTAAAGAGAAAAAGAAGCATGTTATGTATTGTGTAAACAAACATGTATAACATGAGAAAAGAACATTTACCCCCCCCCACACCCTACTAACATGCATGAAGTTTTGGATCCCGTTGACCAAAAATTAGTTGTAACAGCAGTACAAACTATATGCAGAAGTTATGCATTTTGAAATGGGGATGCAAGGGTGCTTACCCCCCAGTAAAAAAAAAAAAAAAAAAAAGATACTGAATGGATAAATAAAGTTGTCCATGCAATGAACAAGTATACTGCAGTTCCAACACAGAATTACAGAAACTAGAAGTTGACCGTAAACTTAAAACTGCGGGTTAGTAGAGATATACAGCCACATGTGTCAGCAATTAAATATCCGGATGTCGAGGAGAATCAGCTTGACCACGAGAGCGAGTCTCCAACCAGTCGAGGACCTCCTGAGGTGTAGTGAAGAAATGTGATCGGCCAGCCGCCAGAACTTTTAGCTGTGCAGGGTACATCCATAGCGTAATTGAGATCACGTTCCTTGAGCTTCTTTTTGGCAGTAAAGAATAGAGAGCTCTTCTTCTTGACTTCAATGGAGAAGTCGGGGAAACTGAAATTTGCGTGTAGGTATATGGAATTGATCCTTCTTCTCTGGTGAGTTTGAGGATGGTGTCCCTGTCCCAGAAGTTAAGGAGTTTGACGATAAACGTGCACGGTGGAGCCCCAGGAGGCGAGGGTTTGGACAGGATACGGTGGGCCCTTTCCACCACTAACATAACTGAGAATTTCTCTCTGCCAAAGGCGGTAATGCGCAAACGTTCCAGGAAAGACTCGGGGGAGGAACCTTCCGTAACCTCTGGCAAGCAGATAAATCGAAGGTTACAGCACTTCAGTCTGTTTTTCTGATTGTCTAGATGCTGATGTAGTCTAGTGAGGCCCTGTTCAATGTCTCCAAGACGTCTACTGAATAGAGGGGCTTGGTCCACCAGCGTACTGACTCTGTTTTCAACCTCTGTCACTCTTTCCCTAGTATGTTGCGCATCTTGACGTAAGAGGGAAATAGCCACTTTCATCTCCTCGATGCGTGTGGTTAGGTTGGACTGGCACGTATGTATGGCCGCCAGAACTTTCAATGTGTCTGGGTTAGTCAGACGGGCAGAGGTAGGCTGATTTTAATTCACTGGAGACGGATCAATAGGCTGCACAGTAGTAGATGTAGATGTCAAGGAGTCTGCTCTATGGAAATAGTCCAGCTTGCCAGCCGATTTAGTTTGATATTGGGGGCGCCATGGCTGTAAATGAGAGCGTATGGAACACTGATATGAAGTAGGATTCTCAAGGTGGGTTGGGCACCCTAGGAGTGTCAAGGTGTTACATTACAAAAGAGTAGAGACAATTTGGGGACCCAAGGGGGCCATTCGTAGATTTTGGGTGTTTGTTAGAGAAAATTGGTGCACTGAGTGTTTGCATGTGACCCACAAACAGGGTTGTCGTGGTATCTTGGCAACAGAGTAACAGTCCGGTTAGTAATACAGGCGGTAAATGTGCAGACAGAGCCACTGGGCGTATCGGAGAATAAAGCAATGGGGTCCAACAGGCTGGTTGTTTCAGGTGTGAGCTATGGGTGGATATGAGCCCCCAAAACACCACACACGTTGGCGTAGAGGCTATAAGGGATCAGTGTCTGTCCAGTCACCCAGCAACTGGACAGTCTGGTATTAAGGGAAGCCTTAGTGGGATACTGTATAGTTCAGGGCTATTAGGTCTGTGTGGCCTTGTGACAACAGTTTAGTTGAACACGGGATATTGCACTCAACCCAGTAGTACTTCAGAGTGTGTTCCTGAGCGTCAAGATGGCCGTCGTCAGGCAGTGTGGTATAGACCCGCTGGAGCCAAATCCAAGATGGCGGCCATGATTTCAAAAAGCCATTTTTGTATTAAATAAGCAGTCCCACATCCGTCGGAAATCTAGGCCGCAGCTTCAGGCCTAATAGTAGACACGCAATCTTAAAGCATAGCCAAAACGTCCGGGAGTGGGGCCAAATTGTGCCAGATGTAGCGGAGGGCAGCAGGAATAGCACTATGTCCAGGTATTCGTGCTGGAAGAGGGTGGATGGCACTAGATTAGGCTCAATGGTGCAGAGCTCTCACCAATTGTGTCAAGCCACGCCCCCTGATCACTTTTTATTTAATTATTTGTGGGAGATGAAGTGACCAAAAAACAGGGATTTCTTGCATTTAAATATTATTTTTCTACGGCGTTCACCGTGCATGTTAAATAATGATATATTGTAATCGTTCATACTTTTACAGATGCGGCGATACAAGTTATTTGTTTTATTTCATTTTTTTTTTACTTTTTATTTTTTTAATATATATGAAACAATTTGACTGTATTTAACTTTTTTTTTATACTAGACCCCCTAGGAGACTTGAACCAGCAATTGTTGGATCGCTTGCATGATATACTGCAATACTAATGTATTGCAGTATAGTGTTATACTGACAGTCTCCTCATAGGAGTACAAGGCTGGCAGACCTGGGGGCCATCAGCAGCCTGCCATGCCAACCATTGGCACCCCGTGATTACATCGTGGGGGGGCGCACACCTGTTTCCAACCACTTAGGTGCCGTTATTTCTGTTTCCCACTCGTTACACTGAAGTAGATACCATATATATGGTAGATGTCGTTAAGGGGTTAATTTACATGTGAACTGAATTCCTAATTGTCTCTTGTAGGGGAAATGAATGTCCTATTTTATTACCATGTTACAATTTTTTGTTTTCAGATTGGTTACCTAAAAAAGAATGTGGATGGCAGTTTGTTTTACACTGTAGTAAACTCTGACCCAGATGTAGAGGGTAAGTACAGTCGTACTGTATAAGGTAAAAGTCACAAGTCTCTGTCCTTCTTCCTTTTATTTTTTTATTATTTTTTTTTACTTGGTTCATGTAGCCAGCAACAGAGATTTAATTTCATGTTGTTTCTTTAGGCATTTGTGTGTTTCCACAATGTTGCTAACGGCACTGTATAAGAAACCATTCAAATCTCCATTCACCTACTGTCCGGCATTATTGACCCTGTTTCAGTGAATACTTGTATTCCCCATAAAATCACAATTCTTTAAGCATCTCTTCTTAAAAATCTGTGTTGTGCTGTTCCTCTATTTTTCCTCCTGAAAATTTATGAAGAAACTAAGAACTGAGTGGTACCATTAGGGCATGACCACACATGGCGGAATTCCTCCGCAACTGTCCGCATCAATGCCGCACCTAATCCGGGTTGCGGATTACGGCTGCGGATCTGCACAAAATGTGCAGAAAATTGATGCGGACTAGCTGCTGCGGACTGCGGGAAAAGTGCTTCCCTTCTCCCTATCAGTGCAGGATAGAGAGAAGGGACAGCACTTTCCCTAGTGAAAGTAAAAGAAATTCATACTTACCGCCCGTTGTCTTTATGACGCGTCCCTCCTTCGGCATCCAGCCCGACCTCCCTGGATGACGCGCCAGTCCATGTGACCGCTGCAGCCTGTGCTTGGCCTGTGATTGGCTGCAGCCGTCACTTACACTGAAACGTCATCCTGGGAGGCCGGACTGGAGACAGAAACAGGGAGTTCTCGGTAAGTATGAACTTATATGTTTTTTTACAGATACATGTATATTGAGATCGGTAGTCACTGTCCCGGGTGCAGAAACAGTTACTGCCGATCGCTTAACTCTTTCAGCACCCTGGACAGTGACTATTTACTGACGTCTCCTAGCAACGCTCCCGTCATTACGGGAGCCCCATTGACTTCCTCAGTCTGGCTGTAGACCTAGAAATACATAGGTCCAGCCAGAATGAAGAAATGTCAAGTAAAAAAAGCAAGACGCATCCGCAGCACACATGACATGTGCATGACAGCTGCGGACTTCATTGCGGAACTTTGAATCTCCATTGAAGTCAATGGAGAAATTCCGCCATGAGTCCGCCACTGCTCCGCAACAGACAGAGCATGCTGCGGACACCAAATTCCGCTCCGCAGCCTATGCTCCGCAGCGGAATTGTACGCATCGTGTAAACGAACACTGCTAAATTAAAGTGAAAGTCAATGTAGAAACGGCTCCGCTGCGGATTAACGCTGCGGAGTGTCCGCAGCGGAATTTAAGTGCAATTCCGCCATGTGTGAACCCGCCCTAACTCTTATCAAAGCGGCATGTGCCTGCAGTCTGAGACTGAGCAATGATTGGGCAATGTCAGTCTGCGTTGGAAAATACCCCTCAACTTTTAACACCCAGTTGTAAATTTATAGAAGGAATAACCGAGGAACAACACAATTCTAAGAAAATATTTTACAGAATCTTTATTTTATGGAAATTGCATGTATTTCCTGAAGCAGAAATGAGGAGCGGTGACAGGTCTTTTTGTTTAGCCTAGATTTATGTACGCATAGGAGGGCTTGTTTTTTGCAGGATGAGTTATAATATTTAATAGCAGCATTTTCGGATGTACATCCTAATTAACTTTTAAAAGTTTATTTTGGGAGCAGAGCAAAAAAATGTTTACTGTGCAGATTTAAATATGTTTGGTTCTGAGGATCATTACGAGGATACCAAGTTTATGTAGTTTCTTTTTATATTTAACCCTCTTATTTCAACAAATGCTATTTTTATGGTGAAAAAAAAATGTTGTATTATTTTTTTCTTTGTTATTAAAGGGGTTGTCCGGGCACTGAGCGGTTTTTCATAATAATGACTTATCCACAGGATAGGTCAGCAGTATATTGATCGTGGAGGTCCGATACCAAGGCCCCGCACCGATCAGCTGTTCTGGCAGAATTCGGGCACGAGATGTCCATGCCGGAAGCAGATAGCTCCGGTCACCGTATAGCGACAATGCTGCAGTACTGCAGCTCTGCTCCTATTCACTTGAATTGGAGAAGAGTGGCAGTACTGCAACACAGCCGATATACTGTGTACAGAACAATCTGCTTCAGACACCAGCCACTGCATAACATCCGGTGCCCAGAGGCATCCGGGACAACTGATCGGTGTGGGGACCTATCCTGTGGATAGCGTGATTTTCTGCAGCCCATTGGAAAGTGAGTGCTGGCTGAGAATGTGCAGTCCCACTCCAAGACACTCTGGGAGACCTGTTCTCTGGATCGGTGGGCGTCCCATTGGTAGGACCCCCGCCGATCCCGAGAATGGGGGTCCCAGAGTTTCTAATGTGAATGTAGTGGGACTGCGCATTCTCAGCCAGCACTCACTTTCCAATGGGCTGCTGGAGATAGTGCTACCATGTGAATACAGTGGGGCAGATTTACGAATACTGTAAGTTTTAGACCATGTAAACATAGGCAAGGCAGTCGGAAAATGTGCCAAGTTTATCAAAGTGGAGCATGCTGTATAATACGTTTTTAGCGACTCTAGCTAGACACTGTTTTCTTCCTTATACCACCTATTAGTTGTCTTAGTGTATGCCAATTTTTTGTTTAAAAAAAAAAAAATGCTATATGTTACACCCTAGAGTTCTTAAAGAGCTTAGTTCAGTTATTTCTGTCCCCCTCTTCATAATATTCAGAGATTCTCTAGTGACTCGTATAGTGCCAAGGGACTGGCGCAGGGCAAATGTGGTGCCTATTTTCAAAAAGGGCTCTAGGTCTTCCCTGGGTAATTATAGACCAGTAAGCTTAACATTCATTGTGGGGAAAATGTTTGAGGGGCTATTGAGGGACTATATACAGGATTATGTGACAAAAAATAGTATTATAAGTGACAGCCAGCACGGTTTTACTACGGACAGAAGCTGTCAAACCAACCTGATTTGTTTTTATGAAGAGGTGAGCAGAAGCCTAGACAGAGGGGCCGCTGTGGATATAGTTGTTTTTGGACTTTGCAAAGGCATGTGACACTGTCCCTCATAGACATCTAATGTGTAAATTAAGGACTAAAGGTTTAGACTGTATAGTTTGTAATTGGATTGAGAATTGTCTCAAGGACCGTATCCAGATACTTGTGGTAAATGATTCCTACTCTGAATGGTCCCCGGTTATAAGTGGTGTACCCCAGGGTTCAGTGCTGGGACCACTATTTTTCAACTTATTTATTAATGATATAGTGGATGGGATTAATAGCACTATTTCTATTTTTGCAGATGACACCAAGCTATGTAGTATTGTTCAGTCTATGGAAGATGTTCGTAAATTGCAAGCAGATTTAAACACAGTGTTTGGGCGTCCACTTGGCAAATGAAATTTAATATAAATAAATGTAAAGTTATGCACATGGGTACGAACAACCTGCATGCATCATATGTCCTAGGGGG
The DNA here is from genome assembly GCF_050947455.1 of Rhinoderma darwinii. NCBI lineage: Eukaryota > Metazoa > Chordata > Amphibia > Anura > Rhinodermatidae > Rhinoderma > Rhinoderma darwinii. The sequence goes on from NC_134691.1 coordinate 204,888,368, forward strand.
AGCTACACTGTGGGAGTCACTTGTTGAGAAGGATCTGAGTGTACTTGTAAATCATAAACTAAATAACAGCATGCAATGTCAATCAGCTGCTTCAAGGGCCAGCAAGATCTTGTCGTGTATTAAAAGAGGCATGGACTAGCGGGACAGGGATATAATACTAGCACTTTACAAAGCATTAGTGAGGCATCATCTAGAATATGCAGTTCAGTTCTGGGCTCCAGTTCATAGAAAGGATGCCCTGGAGTTAGAAAAAATACAAAGAAGAGCAACGAAGCTAATAAGGGGCATGGAGAATCTAAGTTATTAGGAACGTTATTGAAAAAAGACGACTAAAGGGGGACATGATTAACTTATACAAATATATTAATGGCACATACAAAAAATATGGTGAAATCCTTTTCCATGTAAAACCCCCTCAAAGAACGAGGGGGCACTCCCTCCGTCTGGAGAAAAAAAGGCTCAACCTGCGGAGGCGACAAGCCTTCTTTAGGGTATGTGCACACACACTAATTACGTCCGTAATTGACGGACGTATTTCGGCCGCAAGTACCGGACCGAACACAGTGCAGGGAGCCGGGCTCCTAGCATCATACTTATGTACGATGCTAGGAGTCCCTGCCTCGCTGCCGGACAACTGTCTCATACTGTAATCATGTTTTCAGTACGGGACAGTAGTTCCACTGAGAGGCAGGGACTCCTAGCATCGTACATAACTATGATGCTAGGAGCCCGGCTCCCTGCACTGTGTTCGGTCCGGTACTTGCGGCCGAAATACGTACGTCAATTACGGACGTAATTAGTGTGTGTGCACATACCCTTACTGTGAGAACTGTGAATCTATGGAGAGTCTGCTCTTATGTGTAGAAGTTTTTTACTTCACTTTTCCCATCCATTGGTTGAACTTGATGGACATGTCTTTTTTCCACCGTACGAACTATGTAACTATATGCTGTATTTTTAGCGCATGGTTTCGCATTCTAAGCCACACCACTTTTGTTAGACCATGCCCTTCCTTGCTAAGCCACAATTGCCTTGTCAAACATAAAAAAAAAAAGTGTCTAAAATCGTTTATATGAGCCAGAATTCTGGTGCTTTTTGAATAGTAAATCTGCCCCAATGTATCGAAAAATTCAACATTTTACTAAATAAATACATTTTACATAATACATATTTTTTTAAAAAACATCAATATCTATAGGAATGAAGATAAATCATTGCTATGATTGAGACCTAAGGGTCCTACGAAATTCGGATTTAGCTTCACATTGCAACAACTTAGTATCAGGGGCCAACACAGGATTTTTAAAGGGGGGTTTCCGAATGAATACTTTTTAAACCAAGTTATATTCGCCATGCAGGTAGAAGGACCCTGTGGTTTAAACGCTACAAGTATTGGTCTGCGCCTATCCACCATCCTAGCCTTTTATATTACTAGTTTTTATATAAAGGGCTAGGTGTGTGTGTATGTGTATATATATATATATATATATATGTAAATGTGCATATGCTTGACCACTACTCACTACTTCTAGTGTAAAAACCACACTCATATTGTCCCCTGTAGACAGTGCCCCCTGTAGATAGTGCCTCAGATATAGTGTCAGTGCCCATATCAGGCAACTAACCTGTCCCCATTCCCATGCCGTCCTTCAGTGACTTCGGCCTGATCTTTTCTGACCATGCTTGCTCCAGCGGAATGGAACAGGTAGCGCGATGATGTCATCATGCTGCCTACATCACAGGAATAGCACGAATGGCGGGGAAGGGAGCCAATGCAGTAAATTGTATATGAAGTCTCCCGAGTCAGCGGGTATCACTAGGGGATAGCAGGACCTAAAGTACAATGATAATTTGGCACTGGTCACCAGGGAATTTTTGGGCAACTAGAAATCCCCCTGCCTGCGCCACTAAGTTTGTCGATCCCACCATTAGACGGGGTAGATACTCATTATATTCCTGAAGACTTTAATGTGGATACATCACTATTGTGAATATTCTGAACATGTGCAATAAATCACGGAGCTCCTTTCCTTGTATGTAAATACATATGTTCACGGAAAAGTTTAAAAGTTGCATGATCTTTTTGCCTATTCAAGAAAATTCAAAATACAACCGCTTTATTAGATACAAAATAAAAAACAAAATATAAAATGATACAAACCCATGATGCAAGGATCCCCACACGTAAATACTAAAAACCTCCTATAGAAAGAAATGCATAGGTAAATACAGCAAAGTGCCAGTGCCTGAACAATAAACGCAGCATCCCCATATTAACAAGTGTCGAGTTAGGGAAAACAATTAGACTAAACAGGCACAAAAAGGAAGACAGTATACAGACCAAAAGAGGAGGACCCTGATCCCCAACACGTGTTTCGCAACCTGCTTCTTCCAGGCAAGACCCGTCTGAATGTAACGATTGGCGGTTGTAAAGCTTTGTTCTTCAGATCCTGATCAACCTCAATAATAATCCAATGTTTCTTTATTGCGTATTTTAGACATTCCGCAAGCGGACTATATTGAAAGATAAAGAAAACATGATTACAGTACGGGACAATTGTCCCGCAGCGAGGCAGGGACTCCTAGTGTCGTACAGAACTATGATGCTAGGAGCCCGGCTCCCTGCAGTGTGTTCGGGTCGGGACTTGCGGCCGAAATACGTTCCGTCCTTTACGGACGTAATGTGCTCGTGTGAATCCAGCCTTTAGGTGTTTCTCAGGAATTAAAGCAAAGTAGAGGTGAAATTTGCAAATTTCTTTTTTTTTTTTGTGTGAGGGCTTATTTTTTGCGGGACAAGCTGTAGTTTTTATTGGTACCGTTTTTTGGTACATACAACTTTTTTTGAGCACGTTCTATAAAATTTAGTTTTAGCGCTAAGGTGACCAACCGATTTTGGAGTTTTTAAATTCTTTATTTTTTACAGCATTCATAGTGTGAGTTAAATAATGGTATATTGTAATAGATCAGACTTTTACGGACGCAGCAATACCAATTTTGTGTATTTTTTACATTACTTTAGAGAAAAAATGGGGAAAGGGTTGTTTTTTGGACTTTAAATATTTATTTACTTTTTTTTCCACTAATAACTTTATTTACTTTTTGTTTTTTTTACACATTTTATTAGTCCCCCCAGGGGACTTGAACCAGCGATCATTAGATCGCTGGTACAATACTCTGCAATACTAATGTAAATTACAATTTTACTTTATTCTGCGGGTCGATACGATTACGGAGATACCATATGTTTATAGTTGGGTTTTTTTCTTCGTTTTGCAGCGTTTGCGCAATAAAATCTTTTTTTTTTAAATAAAATTATTAATTTTTTGGCACCCATATTCTGAGAGCCATAACTTTTTTATTTTTCAGTCAAAAAAGCTGTGTAAGGGCTTGTTTTTTTGTAGGACGGGTTGTAGTTTTTATTGGTATTTTGGGGTACATGTGACTTTTTGATCACTTTTTATCCTATATTTTGGGAGGGGTGGTGACCAA